>NC_029791.2:51062314-51065677 GCF_000816755.2 Arachis ipaensis
AAAGAGAAGAGAAAAAGAAAAGAAGAGGAATCCTCTATGTCACAGTAAAGAGGTTCCTTATTGTTAGTAGAGGAAGAAAAGGAATAGGGGTGAAGAAGAATGAAGAATCCAAACACAAAGGTGATGATAGGATCAGAGATGTGAGATGAAGAGAAGTGTTAGTAGATGAATAAATAAATAGAAGGAGATGAGAGAGAAAGAAGTTTTTTGAAAATAATTTTTGAAAAAGAGCTAGTGATTTTCGAAAATAGTTTTTGAAAAAGGTTGGTAGTTTTTGAAAATTTTAAAATCAAAAGTTAAAATAATTAGTTAATCAAAAAGAATTTTTGAAAAAGAGGGAAGATATTTTCGAAAATTAGAGAGAGAGAGAGTTAGTTAGGTAGTTTTGAAAAAGATAAGAAACAAACAAAAAGTTAGTTAGTTAGTTGAAACAAATTTTGAAAAGATAAGAAGTTAGGAAGTTAGAAAAGATATTTTGAAATCAAATTTTTGAAAAAAGATAAGAAGAGAAGATAATTTTGAAAAGATATTATTGAAATTATTTTTTGAAAAAGATTTTATTTTTAAAATCAAATCTAATTTTCGAAATTTTAAGAGAGAAAAAGGGAAAGATATTTTTTTTATTTTTGAATTTTTATGATAAGAGAGAAAAAACATGAAAATGATGCAATGCATGAAAATTTTGGATCAAAACAATGAATGCATGCAAAAATGCTATGAATGTCAAGATGAACACCAAGAACACTATGAAGTTCATCCAATCATTCCTACTCCCTTCCATGGCAAGCTGTATGTAGGGCATCACCGTTGTCAATGGCTACATCCCATCCTCTTTGTGAAAATGGTCCAAATGCTCTGTCACGGCACGGCTAATCATCTGAGGTTCCCGATCATACTGGAATAGGATTTACTATACTTTTGCGTCTGTCACTACGCCCAGCACTCGCGAGTTTGAAGTACGTCACAGCCATCCCTTTCCGGATCCTACTCGGAATACCACAGACAAGGTTTAGACTTTCCGGACCTCAGGAATGGCCATCCATGGGTTCTAACTTATACCACGAAGATCCTGATTAAGAGATCCAAGAGATATTCATTCTAGCTTGTTCGCATGTAGAACGGAAGTGTTTGTCAGGCACGCGTTCATAAGGGAGAATGATGATGAGGGTCACATAATCATCACATTCATCATGTTCTTGGGTGCAAATGGATATCTTAGAAGCGGAATAAGTTGAATTGAATAGAAAGACAGTAGTACTTTGCATTAATCTTTGAGGAACAGCAGAGCTCCACACCTTAATCTATGGAGTGTAGAAACTCTACCGTTGAAAATACATAGGTGAAGGGTTCAGGCATGGCCGAGAGGCCAGCCCTCAAACGTGATCTAAGATAGCATACAACTGATCAAAGATATCTAATACAATAGTAAAAGGTCCTATTTATAATAAACTAGCTACTAAGGTTTACAGAAGTAAGTAATTGATGCATAAATCCACTTCCGGGGCCCACTTGATGTGTGCTTGGGCTGAGCTTGAAGTCTACATGTGGAGAGGTCATTCTTGGAGTTGGACGCCACCTTTTGTGCCATTTTGGGCGTTGAACTCCACTTTGCAACTTGTTTCTGGCGCTGGACGCCAGAATTGGGCAGAGAGCTGGTGTTGAACGCCAGTTTGCGTCGTCTAAACTTGAGCAAAGTATGGACTATTATATATTTCTGGAAAGCCCTGGATGTCTACTTTCCAACGCAATTGGAAGCGCGCCATTTTGAGTTCTGTAGCTCCAGAAAATCCATTTTGAGTGCAGGGAGGTCAGAATCCAACAGTATCAGCAGTCCTTCTTCAAACTCTGAATCTGATTTTTGCTCAAGTCCCTCAATTTCAGCCAGAAAATACCTGAAATCACAGAAAAACACACAAACTCATAGTAAAGTCCAGAAATGTGAATTTAACATAAAAACTAATGAAAACATCCCTAAAATTAACTAAATTCTACTAAAAACATACTAAAAACAATGCCAAAAAGCGTATAAATTATCCGCTCATCAACAAACTGGGATCAAACTTGGAAAAAAGATCGCAAACGCCACAAAGAAAAAGAAAAAGCCATCTCCAAGCGAGGTAACATTGATTTGTTTTCGATTAGGGAGAAATTTGTTTGTGTATTTTGCTAATGTACGATTTATTTTGTCTTTTGCAGTTGAACCTTTTTGACGGTTGATGAGCGGATAATTTATACGCTTTTTGACATTGTTTTTAGTATGTTTTTAGTAGGATCTAGTTACTTTTAGGGATGTTTTCATTAGTTTTTATGTTAAATTCACATTTCTGGACTTTACTATGAGTTTGTGTGTTTTTCTGTGATTTCAGGTATTTTCTGGCTGAAATTGAGGGACTTGAGCAGAAATCAGATTCAGAGGTTGAAGAAGGACTGCGGATGCTATTGGATTCTGACCTCCCTGCACTCAAAGTGGATTTTCTAGAGCTACAGAACTTGAAATGGCGCGCTTCCAATTGCGTTGGAAAGTAGACATTCAGGGCTTTCCAGCAATATATAATAGTCTATACTTTGGCCAAGAATAGACGACGTAAACTGGCGTTCAACGCCAGCTCTCTGCCCAATTCTGGCGTCCAGCGCCAGAAAAGGATCCAAAACCATAGTTGAACGCCAGAAATGGATCAAAACCTGGCGTTCAACTTACGTAAGGTATTACTTGGACGACCCAGTGCACTTGCTGGTTAGTTGTATCGAAGTTGTGAACCATGGTATTGGCACCATGTTCTTGGCGCCATTTCCAGGGAAAGAAAGAGCCATGAATTTTATATAATCAAAGTGTAATCACGATTGCGCGTACCAAGTTGCTCACGTTGCCATGGATTGTTTGAGCCTGGACATCACAATTTCGTGCACCAAGTTTTTGGCGCCGTTGCCGGGGATTGTTCGAGTTTGGACAACTGATGGTTCATCTTGTTGCTCAAATTAGGTAACTTTCTTTTTGTTTTCTTGTCAAAAAATTTTCAAAAATCTTTCGAAAATTTTCTCCTTTGTTTTCGAAAAAAAAAAATGTTTTCAAAAATTTTATACAAAATTTTTAAGAATGAATTCTAGTGTTTCATGAAGCGTGTGAAGCCTGGCTGGCTGTAAAGCCATGTCTAAATTTATTTGGACTAAGGCTTGCAATTTGTTATCAAGAGCAATATACTCTGGGGTTAAATGCTGAAGCTTGGCTGGCCATTGGCCATGTCTAGAGTTTTGGACTGGAGCTTTCTTTGAAAAGCTTGGCTGGCTAGTGAGCCATGTCTAATTCCTGGACTGAAGCTTTAGACTAAGAATGCAAGATTCCTGGAATTCATATTAAAAATTTTG
>NC_029791.2:51065714-51077695 GCF_000816755.2 Arachis ipaensis
ATTTGGCATTGATACTTGGGAAGTTGAACCTCCCTTGTTCATCAATGAACTAAGTGATCTGGATCAACTGACATTACCTCAAAAGAGACAGGATCTTGGAAAGTTCATAATACCCTGTACCATAGGCACCATGATCTTTAAGGCTCTGTGTGACCTTGGTTCAAGAATAAACCTCATGCCCCTCTCTGTAATAGAGAAACTGGGAATCTATGGGGTGCAAGCTGCTAAAATCTCATTAGAGATGGCAGACAGTTCAAGAAAACAGGCTTATGGACAAGTGGAGGACGTGTTAGTAAAGGTTGAATGGACACTTCTAATTGGGGACTTTAGCAAAGCTGAGTCACAATCTGAAAAGGTTCACCCAATTATGTGTCTGTGGCATTTATGTATCCGGTGGTAATACTGGAAAACAAAGTGCTTAGGGCCACGGCGAAGACTCATAAAAAAGCTGTGTTCAAGAATCATCATACTGAACTAGGAGAATCAATAACACTATCTGAACTCTGAGTTCCTATAGATGCCAATCATTCTAAACCTCAATGGATAAAGTGAGATGCCAAAACTATTCAAGAGGCAAAAAGCTAAAAGTCCCGCTCATATGATTGGAGCTATGTTTCATTGGTAGTTTGGAATTTATAGTATATTCTCTTCTTTTTATCCTATTTGATTTTCAGTTGCTTGGGGACAAGCAACAATTTAAGTTTGGTGTTGTGATGAGCGGATAATTTATACGCTTTTTGACATTATTTTTAGTATGTTTTTAGTAGGATCTAGTTACTTTTAGGGATGTTTTCATTAGTTTTTATGTTAAATTCACATTTATGGACTTTACTATGAGTTTGTGTATTTTTCTGTGATTTCAGGTATTTTCTGGCTGAAATTGAGGGACTTGAGCAGAAATCAGATTTAGAGGTTGAAGAAGGACTGCGGATGCTGTTGGATTCTGACCTCCCTGCACTCAAAGTGGATTTTCTGGACCTACAGAACTCGAAATGGCGCGCTTACAATTGCGTTGGAAAGTAGACATTCAGGGCTTTCCAGAAATATATAATAGTCCATACTTTGGCCAAGAATAGACGACGTAAACTGGCGTTCAACGCCAGCTCTCTGCCCAATTCTGGCGTCCAGCGCCAGAAAAGGATCCAAAACCAGAGTTGAATGCCAGAAATGGATCAAAACCTGGCGTTCAACTCCACAAATGGCCTCTGCACGTGGAAAGATAAGGCTCAGCCCAAGCACACACCATGTGAGCCCCGGAAGTGGATTTATGCATCAATTACTTACTTATGTAAACCCTAGTGACTAGTTTATTATAAATAGGACCTTTTACTAGTCTTTTTGAAAATCTTTGATCAGTTGTATGCTATCTTAGATCACGTTTGAGGGCTGGCCATCTCGGCCATGCCTGGACCTTTCACTTATGTAAGAGCATGTGAGCATATTTTTCACTGAGAGGAGGGGATGTAGCCACTGACAACGGTGATGCCCTTGCATAAAGCCAGCCATGGAAAGGAGTAAGACCGATTGGATGAAGATAGCAGGAAAGCAGAGGTTTAGAGGAACGAAGGCATCTCCATTCGCTTATCTAAAATTCTCACCAATGAATTACATAAGTATTTATATCCCTATTTTATTATATTAAATTCGAAAACACCATTATCAATTTATATCTGCCTAACTGAGATTTGCAAGGTGACCATAGCTTGCTTCATACCAACAATCTCCGTGGGATTCGACCCTTACTCACGTAAGGTATTACTTGGATGACCCAGTGCACTTGCTGGTTAGTTGTATCGAAGTTGTGAACCATGGTATTGGCACCATGTTCTTGGCGCCATTGCCAGGGAAAGAAAGAGCCATGAATTTAATATAATCAAAGTGTAATCACGATTGCGCGTACCAAGTTGCTCATGTTGCCAGGGATTGTTTGAGCCTGGACATCACAATTTCGTGCACCAACGGTGGATCAATGATTCAGTCAAGCTCCAGCCTTTACAATGCACAGGATATGAATCCCGGAGAGGATTATAGGAGTTTCAAGTTTTATTAAGATAAACTTCCATTCATGTATGAGCAAATTTCGGTTCATTGAAGTTATAGGAAGGTTAATTTCTGATTGATGTTAGTCTTTACTGGATAGTCACTTTTTTTATTTTTCAAATTAGCTTTCTGAAATTGTTTATTGAATAGTCACTTTTTTGTTTATTGAATAGTCACTTTATTCTGTTATGTCAAAGAGTTCAGGTGTTTCTGAAACTGAATACCGATATAAACATTTTTTTCAAGTTACTCTCTACAATAGTGATATATGCACTTTTTCGGTTCATTTGTGTTTTTGGGGCTCTTAATATTTGATAAATACCCTGAATCTATTCACTGTGAACCTAGAAAAAAATAGCAGCCAGACAGTTCCAACAGATATATACATTAATATTAGATTTTTCATTAACATTAGATTTCCAATAACATTTACATTAATATTCACATATATACATTAAAGAAGCAGTGTATGCTTTTTAAACAAGTTAAACAAAATAGTGTTAATTACAACCAGTCAAACAAACTATGGGTTGGGGATTCTCATTCCGTATATATCTTCTACTTTTCAGATGCAGGTCCTGGTGCTCAGCAGTGAGCTGTGATTCATCTGAGAGATGGCGAAACTTATTGGACTTCTGTTTTACTTTTGTTTTATTTTGAAAAATATGTATGTATGTATTTATTTCTTTTGCAACTTGCCTATAGAGGCCTTGATGTATATTTTGGGAGAGATAGAAAAACAATGTTGTCAAACTGATTTTATTACTGTAATCCTAGCTGGCCTAAACTTTGCAAGTCACGACTGGTGGCTATTTACTTATGCTTATATATATGTCATTTTCTGAACGCGCTTTATCTTTCTTTTATCGATACGTGAGTGGTCCCGATTCACGATTTTATTTTACTCCTTTTCAAGATTCTTGTTTAATAATTTCATTCAATTATAAATCCACCTTGAGAGTCGTACTATATTATTATCATTGACTTATGACTCGAGTATAAGAATTTGAATATTAGAGTGTTATAGGCTACATGGTGTGCCTACAACTATAGTTTCTGATAGAGATCCTCGTTTTACTTCAAGGTTCTAGGGGGCTTTCCAAAGAGCATTTGAAACTCAATTGAGCCTAAGTACTGCGTACCATCCTCAAACCGATGGTCAATTAGAGAGGACGATAGAAACTCTGGAAGATATATTGAGGGCTTGTGTGCTGGATCAACCGGCAAGTTGGGATCATTATAGGCTGCCAGTGGAGTTTGCATACAACAATAGTTACCATGCGAGCATCAAAATGGCTCCGTATGAGGCTCTGTATGGGAGAAAGTTCCAATCTCCATTATGTTGGTATGAAGTTGGAGAATCGGGTTTATTAGGGCCTGAGTTAGTAGCTGAAACCACATAGCAAATTAAGAAGATCCGCAACAGAATACTTACCGCTCAAAACTGCCAAAAAAGCTATGCCGATCAGAGACGGAAACCTTTAGAATTCGACAAAGGAGATCATGTATTCCATAGGGTTACTCTAACAATAGGAGTGGGTAGAGCGATCAAGACAAAGAAACTAAGTCCTCGTTATATCCGTCCATTTCAGATTCTGAAGAGAATTGGGCCGGTGGGATATCGGATAGCGGACCCCTGTATCTTTCAAAATTGCACGACGTATTTCACGTTTTGAAGCTTCAGAAGTACACTTCTGATGCCATCCATGTTTTAGAACTAGAATCAGTTCAATTGAAAGAGGATCTGACGCTTCAAGTGACTCCGGTCTGAATTGACGATACTAGTATTAAGCGGTCGCGCAGAAAAGAAGTTTCGCTAGTAAAGGTGGCTTGGAGTCGAGCTAGAATTGAGTAACACACGTGGGAACTTGAGTCAGAAATGAGGAATGACTACCGGCACCTATTTTCAGGTAACTGAATCTGAATTTTGGGGACAAAATTCTTAATTAGGTAAATAGGATGTAAATCCTGCTAAATTAATAAATATTTAGCTAATAAACTAATTATTATTTAAAAAAATTAAGAAATTAAATTTTTATAATATATAGAGGTAAAAATATTAAAAATACAAATTTTGACACTAATTTTAAAAATTTTGGTCCAAAAACGGGCCAACGGACTGAGCCGGTTAGTTTGGGTCTAAACTGGACCCAAAACCCAACATATATAAGGCAAAGCTCAGCCAATTCCTCCCCCATATCACAAAGAGCATCCTGAACTTGGGGAAAGGGAGCTCAAGGAACCTTAACCCTTATCCCAAAATTCAATCTTCCATATCTCTCAATTCGGAGTTCCGATCGCTGCACCATTTACGGCTACGCAACTATCGCATTGAACTCTCCAAAATCATCCAACCGAAGTGGTAAGAAATTAGCTATTTATCACCCAGTCTCTCCTTTCAAATTCAAAATTGTAGTTAATGGGTGTTAAATATTTTGGTATTTTGATGTTTTAGGATTGATCTAGCTTGAGGAACTTGTTGGGTTTTGTCCAATTAATTCGTGGGTGAGGTAAGAAACTGTTAAACCCTTGTGAATTATTAAAATTTTGTAATCCTATATTGATTATGGTGAAATTGTGTGGTATTAGATTAAATTGTATAAATTGAAATCAAATTGGTGGATGTTGGATACTTGATTTGAGCTTTGGAAGCTGGAAATTCAGTTGGTGAGGAGTTGGAAGCTTGGGGCTTGTGGAAGGAGCGCATTTTGAGGTTTTCCAAGTTTAGGGAGGAATCGGCCAAGGTATGATTTTGGTTTTTTATAGCGAATTTATAATGTTACGTGAAACTTAGGCTAGTTGACTATAGGATAAGTTGAATTATGTGAATAGTGTATATTTAGTGGATATAGTTAAGGGATGTTGAGTGGATGTGAATTATAGTTAAAATTAGTAAGTAGTGTTGATGAATTATATGTTGAGATGATTGTGGTGTAGTTGGAGTTGATGAAATTATTATATATATGTATGAATGTGGTCAATATAATATTGAGTTGATAATGAAGTGTTGGTATTTAAGGTAACTAAATGATTGATGAATAATGAGTTGGTGTTTGATGAGTTATGATAATGCTTGAAATGGTTTTGTTTAGGATTGGGTTGATTTTGGTTTGGAAAACCTGAGGTTTTGAGTTTTGGTAAAAATATAATTTTAACCAACTTTGACTCACTGTAACTTAGCCCTCAGACCCTCAAATTTGGTGAAACTTATCTTAAATAAAAATTGAATTCAAGTAGTTTATGACGTTCGAAGAACGAACGAAAAATAATTTATAAATAAAAAGTTATGCGCGTTTGAAGTTTGTGCTCAAAAACAGAATTCTGCAGAAAACTAAATTCTACCATGCGTGCGTATGCACGCTATCATGCGCATGCACGGACCAAAGCGTGTGGGAAAGCTAGTGCGTACGCACACCTTAAGAATTTTGCAAGTTGTGCGGACGCACACTATAATGCATACACACAAGCTGGGAAGTTCCTTCTGGTTCGTGCATACGCACGCATGATGCGTACGCACGATGTTTTGTTTTACACTAAAACTCTTTTTCACTATTTGACCTTTCTGGCAAGTTTGTAAACCCCCAAAACCACTGATTTGATGAAAATTCACAATTTTAAACTATCAACCATTCCTCTAATTTTTCAAACCTTTAACTCTGTTTACGATCTAAAAGCTAGGTTTTTAGGCTATGAAATAAGAGTAAATATGTTGAGAAAGGTAAAATTAGTATCAGAGCATATTGAGGAGGGAATGATTAACTTGATGAGATGTTAAAAATGATGAATGAGACATGATTTAAGAATGATGTTGACATTGATGAATTATGTTTGAGATATTCATACAACTTATATAATTGAATGAGCTGAGACACGAGTTTCCTTCGGTGAATACAGTGGCTTGTCATATATATATATTAATTTTGAGCTTAGAATTTTTTCCATAGATATTTTTTAGCTTGGGGATGCGCGCACAGAGGGTATGTCCAAGGTTAGCTACCAGAACATGTCGGGTTGGCTATATAACCGACATATGAGACTCATCAACAATAGGACAGGCATACATCATCTGCATTTGTATGTTTTGCTCGAGTGTGCATTATTTTGGTTTGCTTAACTACTTAACTCTGGTTATCTGCTACTTGTTTTACTTGCTATATTGTACCTCTATCTGTGTTTTTCTTGTTTGATTTGTAAGTGTATGCTTCTGAAAGACCCTCTTTTGGCGGAGGAGTGATGAGGGTTGTTCCACTGGTGATTCGGAGGTTTAGAGGAGAGAGAAGGTGCAGAGTTAGACTAGGGCTAGAATCCCTTAGTTAGATTACCTATATTATTGGTTTAGAATAAATTCTAAGATTAATTTGTTGGGGCTGTTATATTTTATTTTAGGCTATGTATATATGTATGTAGATTCTCTGTCTATGTATTTTGTATTTTGCCCTCTTAGAGGTTGCTTTTGGAGAAACGGGTGCTTTGTTTATTTGGCATAACTTTGAGTTGTGTATATATATATGTATGTATACTCTGGTCGGCCTTAGTTTCGCAGGTCGAGTTTGGAGATTGATATCTACATCTTTGGAACTCCGATATGTGTGTATGTGTGTGAGACACGATTTTTACTTACGTATATCTTTGCGCGTGTGACACGATTTTCTATTTTCGCTTTTGTTTAGCTTCTTCTTCAAGGCTCCTAGATATAAATTATTTCAATTATATTTATATACGTCTCTTTCTTTTAGAGGTCATAATACTTCGTCATTTCTTCTGCTTTACGACTTAAACGTAAGACTCTGCGTGGTAAAGTGTTACACTACAGAGAGTATAACTTACAATTAATGTTCGTTTCTCATGTTAAAAAAAAGCCATATATATATAATGAAAGAATATTGGAGGACCATCAATTTATTATTTTTTACCAACAGTTAACTATTAATGTTTAGAACTGTGGTTTAAAATATGTTAGATTAATAGAGTAAAAAAATTGAATTAATGCTAAAAATAATGGATAAAAACAATAAAATTCTAAAAGTTCTCTAACATCTCTATATGCAAACTTGTTTAATCGGCACACGGGTGGAACCTATACAGGGACTAAACTTATGCAAGTGTTTTGGATCCATTTCAACTAATGATCAAATCAAGATTGACGAGTGGGTTTCATCGTAGATATGAGAGTATTTTAGAAATTAAAAACATACATTTATTATCAAGAAAAAATGTCTACATGTCATTACTTGATTTGCAAAATGGATAGAACGAACCTAAACAACTACATCGAAGTTTTTCCCTTATATACTTTCATAAGAAACAAATGTTGAATTTTTCATAAATATCAGATAAACTGCTAAACATAGTAATTTATTTGTATTTCCCAGGATAGGTTCCAGTTAGATCATAAATCGATGTCAACATTCTTTCCACCATCCTCATATGACCTGCACTTACGAGCAATTGTAGATAACAAGGACTAAAGTCACAAAGCAAAAAAGCCTATGAAAAATAGCCTACAAAAGGCAAATCAAATTCTCAAGGTTGACGCTGCATTTCGGGAATGGCAACAATAAAACCAAACTAACATCATTGCTATGCTAATTCAAGCGACGCTCGTTTTTTATGTGGCAGCGATGACCTAATGCTGGTCCTTGGGAATGTCAAGGTCTTTAAATACTGGACTGTCAACTCCAACACCCATAGCATTGAGACCGTTGTCAACATATAGAACAGTACCAGTTATCGCAGATGCCAGTGGTGACGCTAAGAAGGCTGCCGAGTTACCAACCTCGTCTGTGACATGGAGTTTTAAGTCAAATGAGCAAATAATCACATTGAAGGTGGGAAAAAAATCGGCAAGATATATGACAAGGAAGGATTCTGATAGAAATATTACCTGCTGATAGTTCTTTCTGTAGAGGTGCATTGGCGATTGAATAATCAATCATCATATCGATGAATCCAATTGCTTTTGCAGCACGGCTTCTCAGCGGACCTATAGGCAGCATCATTGTGTCAATATGTGAATCAGAAAAAGGAAATTGCAAAAGACATAAAGCAAAAGATTTCAAAAAATAAATTACATCAGAAAAGCAGAGTTTTCCACGCCAAGAAATTATACTTAAGGAGGACCTTTAATCAATTTATTAACTACTGACTAATTTAGATAGAAAGACAAATCAAGAATCCATTATACCAGCAGAAATAGTATTGACTCTAATCTTGCGCTTTCTCCCAGCTTCAAAAGCGAGCACCTGGAAAAGTATAAAATATGACAATTTTAGGCATCCATCAGTGGGGAGAAACTAAAAACCAAGAATGGCATGCATCAAAGTCAGCCTATGATATGGTAGAGACGTAGAGTTTGAAGAAAAGTTAAAAGTTTACTCGAGTGTCACTTTCTAGTGCAGCCTTAGCAGAACTCATACCACCACCATACCTGTTTATAATTTTTGTTCAGTAAAGTCAGTCTATTTATATGAAACTTAGAATAATACAGGCCTTAGAAAGCATAATCAACATACCCTGGAATTATCTTCTCGGAAGCGATGTATGTCAGAGAAATTGAAGATCCACCTAAACAGAAATAGAAAGGTAAGATACAATGACAAACCAATCAAAGGTGTGATTTAGTGGAAGCCATCTTAGAAGAGGTTCGTGCCTGGGTTCATGATTGGAAGAAAATGCTTGAGTAAAGAAACATAGGAGTAACTAGATGCGGATAAAGCAGCAAGATACCCGTTCCGCGATGTCTCCAACAGTGGTTTGGTCACCTATAACAGGGTTGACCACTTATTAAAGCCAGATCATAACCACATAAAAAAATCGATTGCTTATCACTAAATTTACATACCTCAGGTCCATTTGCAAGTGAATGGACAAGGATGTCTATGGTGCCGAAGTCTTCCTTAACAGATTCAGCAACTTCCTGAAAATATCACAACAAATAAGAGATGTAACAGGGCTAGTCAAAGATGCATCCGCAAAAAAAAAAAAAATAAATATAAGTAACTAAGATGATATCACTTCAGGTTTTAACCATGCAAAAAAAAAAAAAATAAATATAAGTAACTAAGATGATATCACTTCAGGTTTTAACCATGCAAAAAAAAAAAAAATAAATATAAGTAACTAAGATGATATCACTTCAGGTTTTAACCATGCAAAAAAAAAAAAAATAAATATAAGTAACTAAGATGATATCACTTCAGGTTTTAACCATGCAAAAAAAAAAAAAATAAATATAAGTAACTAAGATGATATCACTTCAGGTTTTAACCATGCAAAAAAAAAAAAAATAAATATAAGTAACTAAGATGATATCACTTCAGGTTTTAACCATGCAAAAAAAAAAAAAATAAATATAAGTAACTAAGATGATATCACTTCAGGTTTTAACCATGCAAAAAAAAAAAAAATAAATATAAGTAACTAAGATGATATCACTTCAGGTTTTAACCATGCAAAAAAAAAAAAAATAAATATAAGTAACTAAGATGATATCACTTCAGGTTTTAACCATGCAAAAAAAAAAAAAATAAATATAAGTAACTAAGATGATATCACTTCAGGTTTTAACCATGCAAAAAAAAAAAAAATAAATATAAGTAACTAAGATGATATCACTTCAGGTTTTAACCATGCAAAAAAAAAAAAAATAAATATAAGTAACTAAGATGATATCACTTCAGGTTTTAACCATGCAAAAAAAAAAAAAGAGTGCATATATACCTGAACTGTCCATTTACTGGATCCAGCATATCGCTTGTTTGTTTTTATCTACACAATTTTCAAAAAATAAATAAATCATTATAATGATGTAAATGATCACTTGCATGCAGTTCGCATCTTTGTAAAAAGCAGGGAACTCTTATTTACATCTTCTGGTACATCCTCAGGATTGTCAAAGACGGCATCCAAAGGATAAACTTTAGTGATCTCCATCAATGACCCATCTGGTAACCTGTAAAACAGGATTCCTCATCAGACCTACTACATAGTCGAACAAACAAAAGAAATAATAGCAACGTTTAACATCATACACGCGTGACTCATCAAATTTTCCACGTCGCAAGCTTGACTCAAAAATATTCAAAGCCTGCAGAAAAGGTTCACAATTAATAGGTGTTTTCACTACAAAAGGACTGGAAATTTATGTGCAGATCCAAAAGCCTGCAGACAGTAGTCAATTGTCATGCTGACCAATAGTTACCTATTTTTATCCAAAAGAAATAAATACTTACAGGTACCCATGTGCCGACTAAAATTTGAGCTCCTGCTGCAGCGAGAGCTTTTGCAATTGCCCATCCATATCCGTTGTCATCAGCCACACCGGCAATAAAAGCCCTTTTACCTACATAGAATGCTTTAGTCGGTAGAGCATAAACTGTTCTATGACAGAAAATTTATGATAACACTAAATATTCATAAAAACATCATTTTGTAAAAAAAAAGTTGGTGAAATATTTGCAAGGAAATTCAGATAAAACAGAACAATAACCTTTCAAGTCAATTGGTAATCCTGAAACCAGACTCTTTTGACTAGAATCAGACATTGCCTTTGTAACAATTCTTTCAAATTTTATGGTAGATGATGTAAAAACCCGCTGGAAAGGTTGCACAGATGAAACATGACACACACTTGCAAGTTTGTTCCATGATCCCACCATGGACTTTCCAGAAAAAGCCATAACGTTTGACCTTTGTGATGAAGGAATACATGACCTTGACATTGCCGTTTGCAGGCCAGAAAACGGTGTTGTTGCCATTTTCAATGAGTGCAGTATGGCAGAAGAGATCCTATATATAACAGGGGATTTGCATCAATACAGGGGGGCAAAACACTATTTAAAATAAATCATTTATTGCTTACATGGATGGTTAAATGACTTAAATCTGTCCAGATTCTAGAGGTCACAAAAAATGAACATGCAAAATTTGGTGCGTTTGGTTTGCATTTTCATTTTCTGCTTTCGGAATTTTACGGAAAAAAAAAAAAAAAAAGAGAAAACAGGATTTTATTGTTTTTCTCGTCTTCTCTTTTCCCAAAAATAGAAAATGAAATCACAAACCAAATGCCCTGATTCAATAGTTCACCATTACTTTTTGGAATTTTACAAACCTCACTTAAAAAATTGCTATTAACCAAAAAAGCTTGAACCGATGCAACAAAACATTCTAAATCTTGAGAAACCAGCTTCCCCAATGAGGCAATATTAAGCTTAGATAGTATCCCAGGGTCAAAAACAAGAAAAACGATAGCAGAGTATCTTTAATTACAATCAACTTGCGATTTTATTTCAAACATCTACCTAATGAAGGCTAAAACCCTTTTAGCACTCTCATAAGACTAGCAATCTATGTATCTCTTTACACATGTATGAGAACTGCCAAAAGAAAACGTAGTTTTCATCCATCTGTAACATAAATTATTTCTCGGATCTTCGTATACAAATAAAGCTTAACTGAACAGAGAATACAGCAAAATGCACATGAATCCGTGATATAAAACAAAATAAAATAAAATAAAAACCAAAATTTCAGCCCATATTCTTTAACGAAAGATAAATCCATCAACAGTGTCATGAATCCCACAGGAATAAAAAAAAAAATCTTCATTTCCACTAAACCCCACATATACTTTTCACGTGAAAAACCAGTAATTCAACAACTTAGATGAGACTAACACAGAGAGAGAAGATGGAGTGCTAGCATTACCTTTTGGGAAGTAGAAACGCCAATGTGGGATAAAGATGAAAACTTTGAAGCAGCAATGTTGGTTAAGTAAGAGAGAAAGGGGTGGTTGGGGTCGATGAGAACGAAGCTGAGTTGCAAGGAGTAGACACTGAAAGGAGTTGGAGGCTTTGGAAGTGTCGCAATTGTTGTGTTGAGTGTTTACCTGTGAAACCAAGTTTAGTGGTACCATGTGTACTGCACGTGCTGTCTCTGACCTT
>NC_029791.2:51077715-51078005 GCF_000816755.2 Arachis ipaensis
TTTTGGCAAAAGCCCATTTCCCAGTACCTTAAAAAAACAAAATTCCCACTTAGGTTGCGTTTGCTCATTTTCTAATTCTGTAACGGAGACGGGAAAAATGTAATGCAGCGTTATTAGAGTGCTGCGTATTTAACGTTGTTGTGGAGCAGCCATAACACAAATAAATCAGACTGTCTATTTTGTGGAAAAAAATATTAGATAATTTAATTAGGGTACATAAATCGGACCAACGCTACCTATTGCGCATATAACTCACCAAGCTGCCAAAAATCTCTCTCTTTTCCTCCATT
>NC_029791.2:51078037-51080973 GCF_000816755.2 Arachis ipaensis
TTTCATATTGTTAATTATCTCAATCATTCTAATTAAGTAAGTAATTATTTTTTAATTTTATGATTTAATAGAAATTAATAGTAATAATGTTATAGATTTAGATATTAGAAAATATATTGTTTTTTTTTTAATCAAAGTTATGCAATTTCATTATTGAAAATTGGTCCAATTTGGACTACATGCAGAATTGTAATAAAAAGAATAGGAAGTTCCAACTTTAATAAAATGACTTAAGCATAAGAAAACTAAAGAGGTAAAATAAAAACTCAAGGGTCTCATCTTCTCTCACGCACACTTTTTCTGGCCATCTCCACCATAGTTTTTGAAGGGGTGATTTTAACTTCAAATACCCAAGCGTTTCTTGCTAACCAGATTTGCCATAAGAAGTTTGCTGCTACTGCTCTTTTTTCATTCGCATTTTCCTCCATTCTCAATTCTTCTTCCAACTGAATCCATCACTTCCATGGTTCTCGAGTTTAAATCTGCCATGGCAGATTTGAACATTTTCAAACTTCAGTCACATCTGGGCACTCCCAGAAACAATGAAAAAAGTTTTCTTGTGACCCATTGCATTTTGGGCACCAGGGTTCGATACATTGTATTCGGGCGTTCAACCTTTTTTTCACGGGGAGTCCTCTATGCATCAGTTTTCATAGCAAATTTTTTATTTTTGGTTGACAATTAATTTTCCATATGCTCCTCCATAAGTCCTTTCTTTTGCATTGTTCTGGCAGGTATTCAGTTGGTGGATGTAGAAGTTAAATGCTATTTTATATCCTGAAGCAACAGTGAAGCCGCCCCCTTTCTCCAGCATCCAGGTAACTCTATCCTCTGTCTCATGAATTGGAGTGTTGATTATTGCTGTAACTATTTCTGGATTGAAATTGGACTGAATTAAATTCTGGTTCCATGTTCTGTTTGAATGCTGTAATTGTGAAACCCATTCTAGATTAGCTTAAATTGTCGTGGTAGTAATAGGAGTAATTAAAATATAATCCTTCACCCATAAGTCTTCTCGGATTCTGATGTTAAATCTCCTTCCTACTTCCCATAGTAAACCTTTTTCTAGCACCTTTCTGCCCTCGATAATACTCCTCCAACCCCATGATGAGTTATTACCAACCTCTGCTCTTAGGAAGCTTGAATATCTATAATATTTGCTCTGTAACACTTTACTGATGAGAGAATTAGGTTTGAAAATTAACCTTCAACCTTGCTTTGCGAGCACGGCAAGATTAAAAGCCTTCAAATCTTTAAAGTTTAGTCCCTCTTGCATTTTTGGTCTGCAAGAAATCTTCCATCCGATCCACTGCATCCTGTTTTTTGATTTTTTTTCCCCCACCAAAACTAGAGTATGGCTCTCTGAATCTCTTCAATTAGTGTCTCCGATAACTTGAAGCAACTTAGTGTGTATATGGGTATCGCGGTTGCCACCGCCTTAATAAGCACTTCGCATCCACTAGAAGATAATAGAACCCTCTTCCAATGGCTAAGCTTCTGACACACCCTATCTTTAATGTAGTTAAATGCCGCTTTCTTTGATCTCTGAACCACTACCGATAAACCCAAATATTTGTTTTGATTGCCAACATGAGGGACAAGGAGAATCTCTGCCAAATGGTCCCGGACTGAAATTGGTGTGTTCTTACTAAAGAAGACTGATGATTTGTCCAAGTTTACCTTTTGGCCACTAATTTCTTCGTAAGTCTGTAGAACCTGTAGCAATCTCTGGCACTTTACTTCTGAAGCTTTGCTAAAAAGAATTGAATCGTCTGCAAAGAAAAGATGATTGATTGTCGGACACCTCTGATTGAGTCTCAAACCAGAAATTTTCAGCCTCTATTCTTCTCTGTGGAGCAGATGGGAGAGTCCCTCTGCGCAAAACAAAAATAGGTAGGGAGATAGAGGATCACCTTGTCGTAATCCTCTACATGGTTTAAAATAACCATGAGGTTGTCCATCCACAGTAACAGAGTAAGATACCGTCGTCACAAGTTCCTCAATCTACTTCATCCATCGATCACAGAAACCTAGCTTCTTCACCACTTTCCAAACAAAACTCCATTCCACCCTATCATAAGCCTTGCTCATATCTAGCTTTAATGCCAAATCATAATCTCCATGCCATTTATTTTTGAGAAAATACATGAATTCGTGTGCAATTAGAACATTATCACTAATTAACCTGCCCTTTATAAAAGCACTTTGAGAGTCACTGATTAGTCTATTAATAACTGATTGAAGTCTGTGCACCAAAATTTTATATATGATCTTATAGAAAACAGAGGTAAAACTAATCAGTATAACTTATTTCATAGAATTAGTGGCCGGCACCTTAGGTATGAGACATATGTGAGTATGATTAAAAGCTTTCAAAATTTTACCTCCGTAGAAAAAGCTTCTAACAGCTGCTATCACATCTCCCTTTATTGTACTCCAAAAGAATTGAAAAAATTTTGCTGTGAATCCATCATCTTCCGGAGCCGAAAAAGGGTTGATCGAGAAGACTGCTGCTTTAATTTCCTCTTCAATCACTGGCCTACATAGCATTCTATTAGTGGCTACATTTATTTTTTGGCGGATTCCATCCAATTCTGCAGTCGGATCTCTAGGACAGCTTGTTGTCAATAGATTTTCAAAGTATTTATGTGCAACTTCTGCTATTTCTGGCGGTTCCTTTGCCATATTCCCCTCCTCGTCCTCCAACTCCTTTATTCTATTTTTTTGATTCCTCGTTTGAAAATTGGAATGAAAAAATTTAGTATTTCTATCACCCCAGTTGAGCCATTGCACCCTAGACTTCTCCCTCCAATACCATGAGTATTTCACATATTATCGTCACGCGATAATAATCTAAAATCAATGGGTCATTTGACTATTTAAAAGAGTTTTAAAATTTCCTCAATTTGTTTTTTTTTTTTTTTTTTGATTTTCCA
>NC_029791.2:51081070-51087748 GCF_000816755.2 Arachis ipaensis
CTCTAGTCTCTAGTTCAGTTTGTAAGATTCGGATAGCATTCCCATCTGCCTGAACTCCTTTCTGCATTTCAGATTCTATCTATTTCTTGAGAATCTGAATTTTCTTCCTTGAATTAGATTCAGAGTGCTGCTGCCATTGTACAATTAAATGTCTACAACACTTTAGCTTTCCAGCTAGCTTAAACATTGGAGACCCCTAAATATCTATTATCCATGCCTGTTTGATTAAACTAATCACCTCTTCATTTTCACACCATCGCTCCTGAAATCTGAACCTTCTTTTTACCCTCCTTTCTTCACCACCCGTGTTGAGAAGAATGGACTTATGGTCTGAACCGAAATCGGATAAGTATGCAAGAGTGGTTGCTGGAAATTCACCTTTCCACTCATTTGTAATAAGAGCTCTGTCCAATTTCTCCTTTATATGATTCTCTCCAAATTAACGATTGCTCCAAGTGTATTTATCTCCCTAATAACCAATGTCGACTAGCCTTCCCTCATTGATGAAATTCCTAAACTATTGTATTGAAGTACTGGATTTTTGTCTTTCTCCCTCCTTTTTCTCTTAATTTTTAATTGCATTGAAGTCTCCTATTATTGCCAACATTTCACTCCCTCCTTCCAATATCTGCAATAGTTTTGTAAATTGAAACCCTCTATTTGTCTCATCTGTGTGCAAATGTACTCCTACAATTTTCCATTTTAAATCCGCTTGTTGGTCCTCTATGGAAAAATACACAAAGAACTAGTCATGTTCCACTATGTGCACCCGCACTTCATCTTTCCAAACCACTGCTAATCTTTCGGACAGGCCCATTGGATCAATTGTAAAAATAGATTTGTAGCCTTCCCTCCTTAGCACTCTCTCCACTGTCAAGGTGCTATTTTTTGTCTCACAAAAAAATAATACCTCGGGAGCATGAGATCTAGAAATCCCTTTGATATCATGAACTGTTAGGGGTTTTTCCAAACCCCGACAATTCCACATCATCACTTTCATCCCTCCTTGGGTGCCAATTGTTGGGTGGCACCCTCTCCCTTATTTAGCTCTTCTTCTTCCTTCTGACAAAGCTTTTTAACACTTATACTCTCCTCCGATCCTCCAGATCTCCTCTTAATACCTAAGACAGCTTGAAAGCTATGTTTTTTCTTTGCTATTTGCTTTAGATTTCGTTATTAGAAAATATATTGTTGCGTGAACGTAGTTAATATTTTTTGATAATATTTTTTTTTGTATCTAAACTTAGTTAATATTGTTGTTGACATAGATTTAAATATTAGAAAATATATATTTAGTATATGTTTATAGATAACTTTATTTGATACATTGATTAGCTATGTTTTGTAAGGTTTACGGATGTTGACGTGTTACCACCTATTATCGCCAGATTCCTACAATCCTTTTGTGGAGGAGCATTTATGGGAGACTGGTTTTTATCAAGTTTTTCAAATTGGAGTAATCCAATGTCAGTCAACAATGCTAAACACTCTAATTGAGAGATAAGACCTAGACACATATACGTTTCACCTTCTAGTTGGTGAATATGCTGTGACATTAGAAGATATGGCTTAATTCTTGGTCTTCCGACAAATGGTCTTCCGACAAATGGTCTTCCAGTGATAGGAGTGACCATGAGTAGTTATGATACCTTAGAGGTTGAATGCTTGTACCAGTTTGGGACTACACTTAGAAAGGCAGATTATAGAGGAAGCTGCATAAAGTTAACGTGGCTTCGAAATCTGAAAGCTCATTTAGTTTTAACCGATGAAATTGGCATCTAGAGATACGTGAAGTGTCACATCATATTATTGTTTAGGATAATCTTGTTTAGAGACAAGTCCGAGGCAGCAGTGCATTAGAAATTTTTGTCATTCTCCGATACTTTGCCGGAATTAGAGAATTTAGTTGAGGATCAGCATGCCTAGTAAACTTGTATAGACGTGATTTTTGAAGACATCTATTTACATTCAGTTGTGTGGAGTGCTACAATGCTATTGATATCATTTGAATGTATTGAATAGCATGCAACTGACAGGCTTAGAAAATTTTAGAAGAAGATTATATGTTGACTCGAGTAAAATGACGGGGTGTCGAGGGGTTGTAAACAGTAGGAACCCACATCATATTCCAATGAGTCTAATTGAGAAAGTACTAAGGGAGTTGATCACGAGACTGATGACTATTTAATAGACCCCTAGATAGTGATGATGAGGATGAGCTTGAGGATGCCGATAGAAAATCCAGGGACTAGTGTAAGTAATATATTTTAGTGGTTGACTATCTAGTAGACTATTTAGTTTAATTAGGTTGTTTATTGCTTAGTATTTTATAATTTGGTTTACATATATGGTGTATTTTTATATTTACGTAGGTAGAACAGGTACAGGCACAAGTGATTGATGACACGCCATCTTAAATAGTTTTTGGAGTTTTTTTTATTTGTTTTCTTAGGTTTTCTTAGATTTTTAATCAAATTTCTTATGTTTCTTAGTGGATTTTCATAACTAATCAAATATGTGGAGTTGTGTTAGTATATTATTATACTTTCAGGTATCTTTTACTCAAAATAATCAAGAATTAAAACCTTTTTAGCAAAAAAACACAAAACCAGTTCAAAGATGGCCTAATCGGGCCCAGAAAGGCAACAAACCAGATTCTCAGCCTTCAAGCAAGGACGGCCATGTAAACAAGCCTGGCGTCCCTTCCTTGCATCCAGCACAAGCCCGGCGTCTCCCTTTCAGTTCAAGCCAACCTGGCGTCCCTCCTCCATTTTCAATACACAAGCCCGACGTGTCTCACACAAGCTTGGCATCCAACATTTCTTGGAGGTGCAAATTGGACCTATGTCCACATTAAGGATGCAAGCCTGGCATGCAATTATCCCTGAAAGGTGTAATTGGGCGTGTTGAAGACCTCAAGTCTGGCATGCAACACTCATCAATTCCTAGGATTCAATGCTTCAACACTTGACAAGGCCCAAATTCAGTTATCAAATCATTAGAAGCCTAAAATCAAATCTGAAGATTGAATATTCAAGATTCAAGAAGATTAATTATCATTAATTCCTTCTAGAGATATAAAAAATTTGGTTGTTAGAATTCTTTCTAGATTAGATTTGAATTATTATTTTTATTTGAATTTCAAGAAGGTAGATAGCTATCTTATCTTTTCGAAAGATAAAGATATAATTAGGGTTAGTTTTGAGTTTAAATTCTAGAACTTAGGTAATAAATAAGTGAACCTTGTTAGTTTAAATTCTAGAACTTAGGTTATAAATTAGTGAACGTTGTTCACAAAGAGGGTATCACCCATCCATTGGACACCTCTCTTATCATTAGGATTAGTTTCTTTTATGAGTCATTAAACCTCTTTTGTTAAAGGTTAGGAGCTCTGTTTGGTTTTAGGATTAATAATGTAAGTATTTTCTTTATTTCAATTCATGCTTCTTTATATTTTCAAGATTGAGTTTTGTTCTTCATCAATAAGGGTTAGAACTATTGGAAAATATTCTATATCTGTCTTGGATTCTAATTTTATATTTGGTAAAATTAATTTTGAAATTAGCTTAAACCTCATCTCATAATCTTCACTTATCTAGATCTGGTTTGAATATTTGACATATAATTCGGCTAGTAATAGTTCTTGAAGGTTGTGCGGTTTAAAATCTAAACCGTTCTTCACCTCTTCTCTCGATTAATTGAACAAGGGATTGGTGATTAATTGAGTCTAGAGAAATTAAATTACTAAGAGATTGGGGTTTAGTTATAAATGATTTACTGTAAAAATATTTTTGCATGAATTAAATAATAAATCATAAGCATTATTCTTTGAAGAATCAAACATCCCCGAAGCCTTCAACATTCTCATCTATTAATTTCTCTCAACTTTAACTATTCTCCCGATTCTCTTCTTCTATTTCTTCTTTTCTACAAGATCCACAATCCAAAATCTAAGGTTTGATCGATCTAATTAGATATTTAATTAGACGTTGCTTGTCTTAATCTGTTAATCCTCGTGGGAATGATATCCACTTACCGTGGTATTACTTGAACGATTCAGTGCACTTGTCAGTATCCGTGAGGCTTTAATTTTTGCTCATCAAGTTTTTGGCATTGTAAAACCCAATTAAATTATAATTAATAAATTAATTATGAGTGAAGAAGGATAAGAACTTAAAATTCATGATTGGGAGAGCTAAAAATAATTAAGATGTGAATTAAAACACTAATCTAAAAAGTTTTGGCCCACAGTTGGACCAAACGGGCTAAAACGAGTGAACTGGGCCTCACATAGGCCCAAGGCCACTCACTTACACCCCTTACCCAACAACACATCAGCCCCACTCTTCCCATTACAACCAAAACAAAACACTTCAGCATCAAGAGCGAAGAGAGGAAGAGAAATCCTTGGAAAATAATATTCACCATCATCTCCTTCTTTTGCTTATAACTTCCAATCCGGAGCTCCGATTGATGAGTTATTTGTGGCCACGCGTTTATCTCGGAATTCTCTTCGATTTTATTTGAACAAAGTGGTAAGGAACTCGAAATTTCTCATCCAGTTCTTCCTTCTATTCAATTTCACATTTTTTGTTTAGGTTTTGAGAAAATCTTAAATTTTTTATGTGTAGGGGAGGTTCAACCTTGAGTTTTAATAGAGTTTTAACCCAAGATTGTATAAGACAAGATAAAAAATTTCAATTTCTCCAATTTCTCATTTTATGTGAAGAGCATAGGTTGACTTATGTAAATTATGTGATTAGATGAAATAGAGCTTGTTTGGATTGAATTTGGGGAGAAGTGAAACTAGCACAGTGCATTTTAGTGCGAAATTGGATTCAAGGATAGCCTTGGTGAGGCTCAGAGGAAATCAGTGTTAGAGGAACCGCCATCTAAGAGTTACAGATTTTAGTTTTGAGTAAGCATTATGTAAAAATATGTGAATGCCTAGGCCAATTGTCCCTAGGATAAGATTTGAATGAAATTGGTTGTTTTGTGAATTGTGAGTAAAATGGTTATTGGATAGTATAAATGCGTATGCGTGAATTGAATTTGAATATGAAGTTATGGTTTGATTGTTAATAAATGTGATTGATGTGGATATTGGGTTGGAGGCTGTGATGTAGTGAGGAATCCCCCATGTGGTAAGTGGTGGTAAGTGTTGTAATTGATTTTAGGATTGATTAGATTGTTGAACTGTTGATTATTGATGAAATTGTTAGAGATGAATGATTGACTGGATAATTAGTTGATTGTAAGTGGCAACTGACTAAAGATTCTTCAGTCTAACTAATACTTCCCTTTCCAATTCCTTCAGACCTCCCAACCACCAGCAGGAGTATAATATAGCAAACACAATTATATCAGACAAGAGATTTAAAAATAGAAACAGATAAGGCATTTAGACAATTAGCAAGTAATATGCAGTCAAATAAGCAATCTCAAACAATTCATGTAGTATGCTTATGATGCATGCCTGTCCCTAGTGGCTGATGATATCATCTGTCGGTTATAGAGCCAACCCGACAAGTCCTGGTAGCTAACCATTGGACTGTCCCTCTGTCGGTTTGAAATATCATTCTAGGTTCATTATGGTTGCATGCTCAAAGCTTAATTGTAAGAGTTGGTGTAGAACTAGATCGCTTGGGTCTAGAAGGATGTTTGGTCATTTCCTTGAGAATTCACTTTGCTCACCACCCACATGGATTAATGATAATCAACTTGGAGATGGGTGTGAAAACAAAATATGGGATCCCGGATTACAAGAAGAGGATCAACTTTGGGAGCCCCAAGCTTGTGAAGAACTCCATCAAGACTTGGCTCAATCCATGAAGAATCTTGGGGCACAATGGAGAAACAAGCATTGGTGGGAGTTCCAAGATGAATACAAGCACAAGCCACCTTGATGAGGAGCTCCCCATAAGTCCAACTTAAAGACAATAAACAAAAGTGCTAGGTGGGAGACAACCCACCATGGTAAAATCCTTTCATTTTCTCTTTTGTATATATTGGTAGAATTAGTTTAATTTCATATTTTGTTTAGTTAGTTACGTATGTTTGGTAGTTTAAGTATGTTAAATAAGGTTTTATGGTGTTTTGGTAGCTGTTTGGAGGTTTGGAATGCTTGGATTGGTGCATAAACATAGAAAAAAATTTTTGAAAAACAGAGCACCATCCACGCGTACGCGTACATGGCGCGTACGCGCATTTCCAGCATTTTCGACCATCCACGCGCGCGCGCCATGCGTGCATACGCGCGGATTGAGAAGTTCCAACCTCCATACATTTTCCAGAGAGTTGTGCCTGCGCCGCGCCAACGTTGTGCCTCTGGCACAAACCTATTTGCGCGCTCGCGCACATGACGCGTATGCGTCACTCTCGAAATAAGCAATCCGCGCGCGCGCGGCATGCGCGCGTACGCGCGGATTTCCTTCCTTCACCACATTTCTTTTCTTCTCCTCTTTCTATTTCTTTCCTTCTCCTTTCTCCTACCCCTCATCCAACACTTCCAAACACCATTGACAACCATTTATTTTAGTTAATAAATTAGTTAGTTAGTTAGTTGATTAGCTAGTTTTAGTTTAGCTTTCATTTTATTTTCTCTCTTTTCATCATAAGTGTTGGAGTATTGACTTTGTTTACTATACATTGCTATATCCCTTATTGCCTAAATGCTAT
>NC_029791.2:51088263-51095444 GCF_000816755.2 Arachis ipaensis
TTTTCATAGAACTTGCTTGAATTATATATTTTGTGGAACATGATTTATGAGCTAAGAACACAAGCTTGTGAGACTTGAGCCTAATGATGTGGTTACATCTTATAACCACTTATTTTTCCTTCTTGTGTGCATTGTTCTCTTTCTATGATTGTAATCTTTGATTTGTTTGATTCTTTATGTCCATTATTTTATGTATTCATGCATTTATATGATTGAGGCCATCATTTCATTAGCTCACTCACCCAAATGGCCTTACCTTCTATCTTCCTTTGTTAGCCAAATTTGAGCCTACGATTAACCCATTTTGTTCTTAATTTAGCACATTACAAGCCTTAAAGCGGAAAACAATAAAAGTCCTTATTTGGATCTTTGATTAGCTTAGGCTAGTGAGTGTGTGTATCATTCAAGTGTGGGAACCTTGGGACATTGGGTGAATAAAAGGTTATTTTGTATTGTTATTGAAAATATTGGGAATTGGGTACATACTCATGTATTGATCAAATGTAAAACCTTATGCATTGATGCTCTTGTATATAGAAAGAAAAAAAAAATGAGAAAAACAAAAGAAAAAAAGAAAAGAAAAATAATGCCTTATACTTCAAGGGCAAGGAGAAATGCAAAGGGAGACACTAGAATTTATGGCTACCTTAACCAAGGTAGTAAGCATTTTAGCCTCCCAATGCTTGAGCACTCAAAGCACTCCCATGGTCACATGTGGAGAACCAATTAAAGAGCATAGCATGAAGGAGAGATTGAAAACTCCGGTGGAAAAGGAGGAATGCCACTTTGTATTAGAACAATTGGAGGAGCCTATGATCATTAAAGAAGAGGAAGAAGTGGTTGAAGACCTAGGAGATGCGAAACCTCCATGGGAAGCTAAAATCATAGAAAATCCATCCAAGAAGATTGAATTTGATGTCGAGGAGGAAAGTGCACAACCTCCAAAACAATTTTTGAATGAAGACTTGGAAAGAATGAAGCAAGAATTGAGTTCCCTTGGTGATGAAGATCATGCATCCAACCATCTTGGTGGTGAATCCTTTGAATTTGAAGAACCCTCTCCCAATGAATTTAAAAGTGATGTGGAGGTAGATTTCTCTCAACCTCCCATTTATGATTTGAGTGATGAGGAAGAGTTAGATGAAATTGATGAACAAAGGATTGGAAGTGAAGAAGCTTATGAAGAGGTGGAGATTAATAAGGAAGAACACAAGGGAGTAAATTGGTGGAATTGGTGGATGTTCAAGGATAGCTTCAAGCACAAGCCACCTTGAGAGGAGCTCCCCATAAGTCCAACTTAAGGACAATAAACAAAAGTGCTAGGTGGGAGACAACCCACCATGGTAAAATCCTTTCATTTTCTCTTTTGTATATATTGTTAGAATTAGTTTAATTTCATATTTTGTTTAGTTAGTTAAGTATGTTTGGTAGTTTAAGTATGTTAAATAAGGTTTTATGGTGTTTTGGTAGCTGTTTGGAGGTTTGGAATGCTTGGATTGGTGCATAAACATAGAAAAATTTTTTTGAAAAACAGAGCACCATCCACGCGTACGCGTACATGGCGCGTACGCGCATTTCCAGCATTTTCGACCATCCACGCGCGCGCGCCATGCTTACATACGCGCGGATTGAGAAGTTCCAACCTCCATACATTTTCCAGAGAGTTGTGCCTGTGCCGCGCCAACGTTGTGCCTCTGGCACAAACCTATTTGCGCGCTCGCGCACATGACGCGTACGCGTCACTCTCGAAATAAGCCATCCGCGCGCGCGCGGCATGCGCGCGTACGCGCGGATTTCCTTCCTTCACCACATTTCTTTTCTTCTCCTCTTTTTATTTCTCTCCTTCTCCCTTCTCCTACCCCTCATCCAACACTTCCAAACACCATTGACAACCATTTATTTTAGTCAACAAATTAGTTAGTTAGTTAGTTGATTAGCTAGTTTTAGTTTAGCTTTCATTTTATTTTCTCTCTTTTCATCATAAGTGTTGGAGGATTGACTTTGGGATTTTATCACCTTTTACCCATATTTATTCAAGAAATAGCATGGTTTTGTATATTCTCCTTTAATTGTGCTTGAATGTGAAAACATGCTTTTTAGGACTCAAAATAGCTAAATTTAATTCACCTTGATTCTATTAGATTCCTTGATATGTTTGTTAAGTGATTTAAGGTTTAGGAGGCAAAGATTGGATCAAGGGAATGAAGAAAGAAAGCATGAAAAGTTGGAGAACTCATGAAGAAATGGAAGAACCGGAAAGCTGTCAAGCCGACCTCTTCGCACTTAATCGGCCATAACTTGAGCTACAGAGGTCCAAATGATGCGGTTCTAGTTGGGTTGGAAAGCTAACATTCGGGGCTTCGAGACGATATAAGATTTGCTATGGTTGAACCACGTATGGTGGCGCGAACGCGCAAAGTACACGCACGCGCCGTTGCTGCCACCTAGTTCACTTAAAGCAAAACGTGGCCAACGAATTCTAAAGCCTTGTGGGCCCAATTCAACTCATTTCTGATGCTATTTAACCCAAGGAGTGAAGAGGGAAACATATGTTAGTTACCAATTAGTTTAGTAGTGAGAGTTAGTTTCTAGAGGGAGAAGCTCTCACTTCTCTCTAGAATTAGGATTAGGTTTAGTTCAATAATCTTAGATCTAGATTTTAATTCATGCTTTCATCTCCTTCTATCTCTCAATTCTTTGTTGCTACATTCATCTTCTTCTATTCTTTTATTGTAATTTCCTTTATGTTGCTCTTGCATTTTGTTGTAGATCTACTTTTGTTCCTTCCTTTCTCTTTCAATTCAATTCAAGGTAAATCATAATAATTGTGTTCATTTGATTTGTTGTTGTTTAATTCCTTGCAAATTGAGTAATGTAGATTTACTTTTCTTGCAATCTTACTATGCTTTCCCTCAAGTCAATTCATCCACTTGACTTTCCTTTATTTAGTAAGGGTTAACTAAGTGGTAGCAATGAACAATTCTCATCACAATTGAGAAGGATAACTAGGATAGGACTTCTAATTTTCATACCTTGCCAAGAGCCTTTTATAGTTGTTAGTTTATTTTCATTGCCATTTACTTTTCATGCTTCTTATCCAAAACCCCAAAATAACTCATAACCAATAACAAGACACTTTATTGTAATTCCTAGGGAGAACGACCCGAGGTCCAATACTTCGGTTTATAAATTTTAGGGGTTTGTACTAGTGACAAACAACTTTTTGTATGAAAGGATTAGTGATTGGTTTAGAAACTATACTTGCAACGAGATTTCATTTGTGAAATTCTAAACCGTCAAAAATCCATTCAACAGTCGTGTCTCCCCAACTCGAGTTATACTCAAACTTGATCATAATCATGATCCAAATCCATCACCCTCACTGGTGAATATTTATGGGGGTGAGCTCATCCGGGGCTTTCACAGTGCCCGGCTACCCTGACGACATAGGGTTAATAGAGCTTCGAGTCTCAACCTGGAGCACGTGGTGGCTAGCCACTGCTTTCTCCCAGGGAAACTCTCATCTCCGATAGTGGAAGTGCAAACATTCACAATTCATTCAACAGCATATATGCATTTATACTTAGCCATAATCATGGCTCCGCCGTAACACGGCAATAATCCAGCCATCCGGCTCACGGTTAAATCCATAACCAGCCAATTCATTAACAATTACGGCCCTTCGACCCATGACATAACAAGCACTTCCACCGCCATCCACCGCATCTCACATAATCATCTTTGATCCTCAATGATCATCCATTCTCCCTTGCTTCACTCGCAAGTTACCACATTCACTAGCCCTTTTCCTCATGCTAGGCATATCATAATGGTTTAAGATATAAGTGGTGAGATCGGAGGCTTAGAAGTATGAAATTTGGCTTTTAAAACTCAAAAATCAAATTTGGGATGAAAACAGGGCCACGTGTACGCGCACTCCACGCGCACGCACGGATGGCCAAAAACTCATAGACGCGCAAGCGTCATACGCGCGAACGCGCGGGTTGAAAAATATCCAAACGGCGCGGAAGCGTCAGCCACGCGTACGCGTGGGTGCTCTTGCGCCCAGGCACAAAACTGGCACAATTCTGGCACAACTCTCTGGAAAATAGCTGGGTATATGGCACAGCGCATTGACGCGCCCGTGTACACCACGTGCACGCGTGGATGGTGCTTCCTGGAAGAATGGCGCGCACGCGCCAAGTGCGCCTACGCGTGGAGGGTTATTCTGCTAAAAATTTTCTAAGTTAAAAGCTGCAGAATTCACAGATTCAACCCCCAATCTTCCGACGGTCATAACTTTCTCATTTTAAATCATTTTTCACCCGTTCTTCGAACGGCATGGACATCCCGGATCCAATTTCATTTCTAAACAGATTTGGCACAAATCAAAGATCCGTAGTCCAGGTTATGTCCCGTCAAAGTATGCCCAAAAACCATGTTTTCATACAAAACCACAAAGTGCCATTTTCAAAACAAGCCACTTTCAACTCTTTTCAAAATCAATCAAAACATGCCAATTTCAACCCTTTTCTTTGAAATCATTCAAAATGTACCAAAATCAACAACAAGCCATCCTCAACTCACACATTGACATTTTACCAAGGTTTCCAAAATCACATCCAACCATTTTAACACTTCTCAATCAAATGGCTAAAGGATAAACACAATATCATGTCATACATCCTTCCTCATCCCAATTTCTAATAATACTATTTCCAATCAACCATCATTATACATAATCAACATCATACTCACCATCAACATGGTACCACCCATCAATTCAACCTCAACCATCCATTAAGCATATATCACAACATGCATTTCTCACATATCACACAATCAAGGCATCAATATTCATAATCGCATATATGAACACATCATATATCTCAACCATTCAACAACATCAACAATTCAATTCCTATCTTAGGGCCTCTAGCCTAAGTATTTCCTACTACATTACATATTAGATACGAGAAACCGAAACCATACCTTAGCCGATTTCCCACGCTCAACCGGAGCACTTCTAAACCACTTGTCCACAAGCTTCCAAGGTCTCAATACCTCCAAGAACAGATTTTATCACATAAAACCCTCTTCCAAGCTTTCCAAAATCACCAATCAAGCTCCAATATTCACATATACACAACCTAAGCCACAATCATCATATCCATACACAACATCTCAATACCCAAACATCATAGAACAACAATTTACACTAGGATTGAGAATCTTACCACACCCAAGGTCCAAGGAGACAAGATTAACCTTCTCCTTCAAGAGAGTTGGGTCCTATAACATCAAAGAACCCAAAATCTCAACATTTTACCCATGAAACTCGAAAACAAGGGCTGGAATTTCGAAGAGTAAAACATGGCTTACCTCAAGATTGATTGTATGGGTTTTGTAGAGCTCTCCGCGGTGAACGCGTGGCCGTAAACGGTGCGGTGATCGGAGCTCTAGATCAAAAGTTATGGTGGTTTGAAGATCAAGTGAGAGATAGAAGTTTGAGAGAGTGTTCTTCCCCTCCCTTACTCCATTTCAGCGTGTTTGATTGATAAGTGAGGAGAGAGAGTGCTGAAAACTAGGGTTTTGGTTTAGTTTAGTTGGGCCAAGGGCCCACTTTGGGTCCGGTTGGTCCAGTTTGGCCCGTTCGGTCCAATCTTGGTCCGATTTCTATAAAATTGGTACCGAAATTCTCGTCTCAATTTCCTCTATCATATTTAGCCATAAAAATCACATTTTTGGCTTTCTAGAATAAATTCTCATTTATGGGTTAATTAGCCATTAATTTATCGGGTCTTACATTCTACCCACCTAATTAGGAATTTTGCCCACAAAATTCAAATCCAATTACCTGAGAATAAGTGCGGATAATCCGTTCGCATCTCCGACTCAAGTTCCCAAGTGTGTTCCTCAACACCGCCTCGACTCCAAGCCACTTTGACTAATGAAACCTCTTTTCCACACAACCGTTTGATACTAGTATCATCAATTCTGACTGGAGCCACTAGAAGCGTCAAATCTTCCCTTAACTGAACCGATTCAGGTTCTAACACATGGCTAGCATCAGGAGTGTACTTCCGAAGCTGTGACACATAAAACACATCGTGCAGGTTCGAAAGATGAGGTGGTAGAGCCACCCGATACACCACCGTCCCAATCCTCTCTAGGATCTGAAATGGACCAATGTATCGAGGATTCAACTTCTTTGCTTTAATCGCCCTACCTACTCCTGTGGTTGGAGTAACCTTCAGGAAAACATGATCTCCTTCCTCAAATTCCAAGGGCTTCCGCCTTTGATCGGCGTAACTTTTCTGGCGACTCTGCGCCGTAAGCATCCTATCTCGGATTTTCTTAACTTGTTCAGTGGTTTCAGCTATCATTTCCGGCCCCAACAAGCCCTTCTCTCCAGCTTCATACCAACATAGCAGAGATTGACATTTCCTCCCATACAATGCCTCATACGGAGCCATTCCGATGCTCGCATGGTAACTATTATTGTATGCAAACTCCACTAATGGCATATACTGATCCCAACTCGCCGGTTGGTCCAAAACACAAGCTCTTAACATATCCTCTAGGGTTTGGATTGTCCTCTTGGATTGACCATCTGTTTGAGGATGGTACGCTGTACTCAAGCTTAATCGGGTTCCAAAAGCTTTCTGAAATGCACCCAAGAACCTCGAAATGAAACGAGGATCTCTATCAGAGATTATAGTAGCAGGTACACCATGGAGTCTCACAATCTCCTTTATGTATAACCGTGCTAGATCCTCAAGGGTGTAAGTCATCCGAATGGGCAAAAAGTGAGCTGACTTCGTCAGTCAATCCACAATCACCCAGATAGCATCAAAACCAGTCTTAGTCCTTGGCAATCCCGACACAAAGTCCATTGCAATACTTTTCCATTTCCATTGTGGAACCTCTAAAGGTTGCAACATCCCGGAAGGTCTTTGATGTTCAATCTTTACCTTTTGACAAGTTAAGCACTTTGAAACATATTCCGCCACATCATTCTTCATACCCGGCCACCAAAACATCGCCTTTAAATCCTGGTACATCTTAGTACTTCCCGGGTGAATGGAGAATCCGCTTTTGTGTGCCTCCTTTAAGATATCTTGCCTAAAAGTACCAACATCCGGCACAATGATCCTACCCTTGAATCTCCATAACCCATC
>NC_029791.2:51096452-51097931 GCF_000816755.2 Arachis ipaensis
AGCACTTTGAAACATATTCCGCCACATCATTCTTCATACCCGGCCACCAAAATATCGCCTTTAAATCATGGTACATCTTAGTACTTCCCGGGTGAATGGAGAATCCGCTTTTGTGTGCCTCTTTTAAGATATCTTGCCTCAAAGTACCAACATCCGGCACAATGATCCTACCTTTGAATCTCCATAACCCATCTTTTTCTTCCGATACTCTCCACTGTTTTCCTTGCTCGATAGCTGGTAACACCTTCCATAATGCTTCATCATTTTCATGAGCCTTTAGGAGTTTGGACTTAAAGTCACTCGAGATTTCTAATCGGCTCAAACACAAGGTCCCAGATAGTTCTCGAGCACCAATTTTTAGGCTCTCGAATCCCTTGAGCAACTTCTCCTCTTGAAGCATCATCCAAGCCGCATATAACGACTTCCGACTTAACGCATCCGCCACTATATTTGCCTTTCCCGGATGGTAATTCAACTCAAAGTCGTAGTCTTTCAATAATTCCGTCCACCTCCTTTGCCTCATATTAAGCTCTTTCTGATCAAAGAGATATTTCAAGCTCTTGTGATCGGAGAAGACTTGGAACTTAACCCCATAGAGATAATGCCTCCACACCTTCAAGGCAAACACAACCGCAGCGAGTTCCAAATCGTGCGTAGGGTAACTAACTTCGTGAGGTCTCAATTGTCGTGAGGCATACGCCACCACATTATGATGCTGCATCAGCACGCATCCTAGACCCTTTAGTGAGGCATCACAGTACACCTCAAATGGTTCGTTCGGCTCAGGTAACACCAACACAGGTGCAGTGGTCAACTTTTTCTTCAATGCCTGAAAGCTCTCCTCGCACTCAGGAGTCCAAACAAACGGAGTGTCTTTGCGAGTTAACTTTGTCAACGACAAGGCTAATTGTGAAAAGCCCTTGATGAACCTTCGGTAATAGCCAGCTAGACCCTGAAAACTCCTTATCTCAGTTACTGTGGTTGGTTGCCTCTAATCCATCACAGCTTCTACCTTGGTTGGATCTACGGCTACTCCCTTCTTACTCACCACGTGACCCAAAAACTTCACCTCATCCTTCCAAAACTCACACTTAGACAGTTTTGCATAGAGTTTCTTCTCCCTTAGAATTTGCAACACGGTCCTCAAGTGTTCCGCATGCTCTTCTTCAGTCTTGGAGTAAATTAGTATGTCATCAATGAAGACAACAACAAATTTATCTAGAAACGGACGGAACACTCTATTCATGTAATCCATAAACACTGCAGGAGCGTTCGTCAACCCAAAAGACATTACAGTATACTCGTAATGACCATAACGAGTCCTGAAAGCGGTCTTAGGGATATCCTCACCCCTCACCCTTATCTGGTGATAACCGGATCGCAAATCGATCTTAGAGAAAACCCCAGCTCCTTGTAACTGATCCATGAGATCATCAATCCTCGGCAATGGGTACTTATTCTTTATGGTGACCTTGTTCA
>NC_029791.2:51103540-51155970 GCF_000816755.2 Arachis ipaensis
TCGGATAACCAGTCCAATCCCAAGATAAGGTCAAGACCGATCATCGGTAAGCAGATTAAATTATGGACAAAATCACGCTGCTTGAACCTAAACGAAACTTTCGGACATCCTAGCCTAGTTACCATGGCTTCATGGGTAGCATTATACACTTTTAAGTCATAACCTAAGGTTACGATCTTCAATCCTAACTCATGGGCTTTCTCAAATGCAATGAATGAATGCGATGCTCCCGAATCAAATAAAGCATTTAAAATTTGACCAGCCATTTCACAGTTACCTCGAATGAGTGTCTCGGATCCCTCTGCACTCACAGCCGAGGTGGTGAACACCCGACCAGTCTGTTGTGCTTTCCCAGCACCTTGCTTTTGCTTCTCCGGACAACTTGCGGTTTTATGCCCCGCCTTTCCACAATTATAGCACAAACCCCATCCGGCCTTGCATGGTGCTCCCGGATGGTGACTTCCACACCTAGTACAAGCTTGATCATTCTGAGGCTGTTTCCCAAACCTTTTTCCTTGGGAGTAGTTGTTGTTGGGCCTCCTAAAAGAACCTCCCTTTTTGAAAGGCGGACCTCTAGGTGCAAAGCTCTTCCCTCGGTTTTGTAGAAATGATCCTTTGTGACTCCCTTTCTCAGTGGTTGCCCTCTTCACACACTCCTCAGCAACCCTACACTTGTTCACTAATTCGGAGAAAGTCCTAATCTCCATTGGTCCCACTGAACTGAAAATATCGCTCCGGAGTCCTCCTTCGTACTTAACACACTTCTATTCCTCATATTCCACCGGAGTCCCTTGACACATACGAGAGAATATGAAAAGCTCCTCAAACTTGTCAGTATACTCAGATACGGACATAGTACCCTGCTTCAGCTGCAACAATTCAAGCTCTTTGGCCGTCCTAGCAGAAGTCAGAAAGTACTTCTTATAGAACTCCTCTTGGAAGACATCCCAGTTGATATAATCATCACCCTGCTGCAGGAGGCGTCGGATACCCTGCCACCAATGCGACGCTTCACCAGTGAGCAAATAGGTAGCGAACTCCACACGCTGCCCTTCAGGTACCACCTGCGCTTGCAGTGCTCGTTCCATAGCCTGAAACCATGTATCGGCTTCAGTCGGGCTAGTAGTTCCCTTGAACTTCGGGGGTTTAACCTTCAAAAAGTTCGCCAGTGTCATCGGGCCCTGAACTCCACCTCCGTCATTACCATGGTTGTTTATCTGTTGACCAAGAGTGATGCGCATAAACTTGTTATGCTACGATTTAGGAAATTGCACGATCGGCAAAATTCCTTCCGGCAAGTGCACCGGTTATCGTCAAGTAAAAACTCACAATAGAGTGAGGTCGAATCCACAAGGATTGGTTGAGTGAGCAATTCGGATTAGAAGTATGTTCTAGTTGAGCGGAATCAAAATTTAGATGAGAATTGCGGAATGTAAAATTGCATGAAATTAAGAGCGAGAAGCTAAATTGCTGAAATTAAAAGGGATGGGGTGATTGCATGAATTTAATTGCAGAATGTAAAGAGAAAGTGGTAGATCAGAAATGGGGAATTCATTGGGTGTTAGAAGATATTGAGATCTCCGAATCAAAACATTTTTATTCCTTCCTCAACCAATGCATTCATTGAATTTTGCTTGGCAATCTTATATGATTGGATCCCAATCCCTTGGCTCACCAATTCTCTCTAAAAACGAACAAATTCCCAATCCCTTGGTTTAAATGTTCATAAGAAGAGATGATGCTCGATCACTGATTATACCACACAGTTTCATGAACCACAATTTGGTAGGATTACATGTCACAATATCCATCCAAACCCCAATCCAATTCACTGTGAGAAAGCTCCTCTAGCATGAATCCTCCATTCCTTTCCCAAGGTTCCGAAGGATTCCAATTAAGGGTAGTTTCTTTCCCAAGACAACTACCCAATGGAATTAGATCGAGAAGCTTTCTAACAAAATTCAAGAGAAAAGATTGAAGAAGAAGATAAAACTATTACTGATTCATTGAATTACAATAGAGCTCCCTAACCCAATGAAAAAGGTTTAGTGAGTCATAGCTCTGAATTCAACTACAAAGATATGAAAACTAGCTAAAAAATGAAAAATTAAAAGTTTCCAAAAGTCCCCTCTAACTTAAATTCTATCCTATTTATAAACTTTCTATATTGAGCTTCTGTTGTGTTTCTTAGGCTTTGAGGCCTCTCCCTGCTTTCCTTTTGCCTTGGGTTTATGATCCATAATCTTAATGAGGCTGCTGATCCAAATTCTGTAACATTCATTGAGCCAACTTAGTGATAATCAAATAATGACACATGACTCAATAAATTGAAATTCCAGACTCATCAATCCTTCAGGCCCAAATCCCATAAACCATGATATTCAATTGGATTTCATGCCAGAGTAAGTTTAAGTTAATGTTTGTGCTCAAATACTAACTTAAACCACAATATTTTTGGTCCAGAAACCTTTTCCAAGAGTGGCGTTTAAGTTGCAGTTTAAGCTTAAACTGCAGCTTAAACGCCAGACACTTCCAGTGAGGCCTTTTGTAGAACACGTTTAACCTCCAGTTTAAGGTTAAACTGGAGGTTAAACGTGGAAAAGGAATGAGGCATCCTGGAGGTCGAACACGTTTAACCTCCAGTTTGAGGTCAAACTGGAGGTTAAACGTGGAAAAGGAATGAGGCAATCCTGGAGGTCGAACACGTTTAACCTCCAGTTTAAGGTTAAACTGGAGGTTAAACGTGGAAATGGAAGGAGGCATCCTGGAGGTCGAACACGTCTAACCTCCAGTTTAAGGTTAAACTGGAGGTTAAACGTGGAAATGGAAGGAGGCATCCTGGAGGTCGAACACGTCTAACCTCCAGTTTAAGGTTAAACTGGAGGTTAACATGTTGCATGTTGAATGATTTAAGACAAGCATGACTATTTGGCCCAAAATGATTACTTAAGGCTCTAGAAAATGCATAAAACAACTAAAAATAAAAGAAAAAGGCTAGTGAAACTAGCCTAAGATGCCTTGGCATCAAAGAGCCTCAGCAGTGGCTTGCATAGCAGCAGCCATGTTCTCCAACGCAGTCATAAAATTCACCGGGTTATTAGGGTTAATCCCTGGCGCACGAGCATTCGTATGACCTCTCCCACGGCCTCTACCGCGTCCACGAGGCGCCATCTGGTTCCTATACACACCAAACAATCGATATTAAGTTGATCAGTCTCAATATCGGAAGTCTAGTGCTTCAAAGTCCCAAATGCATGCTCATGAACGTTTATGCCAATTATATCAAGCAGATATACTAACAGCACATGACATATATACAGAGAATGCACAGAAGCATAGTCAGTCCATTCCTCAGGCTCTATAGGAACGAACTGCTCTGATACCATAATGTAACACCCTACCATACAGAGATAACGAAACAAACAGGGATAAGCTAACGCGAGATCATATATATAAAGAGTGTCAAAAACAGGAATATCAAGACTCAAAATCCGACTGCGAAGATAACCGGTCCGAGCATAGCAATATATACATATAATAAAATAAGGAAAACCCCAAGGAAAACCCAAAGGGATACAAATACAGAAACCTATTCTCCAAAACCTCCTATAAGAGGAGTCATCACAGTTTGTATTATTTAATAGAGATAAAATATCTAAACAAGATATATAACCCAAAACAGAGTCCCGAGAACAAAGATCTTCGCTAATCCAGAAATCTCCAGCATGCCTCAACGAGAAGTCTCGCGTCCTACATCTGAAAACCACAAAATCCGCATGGGTGAGAACCAGAGGTCCCCAGCACGGTAACAGCTTCCACATATATAATACATAATAATAGAGGAAAGCCGAAGGCAATCCTAGAACTTCCTCGAGATAATATCAAAGCTTATAAACAAACTAAACCGTAAGTGGCAACTGACTAAAGATTCTTCAGTCTAACTAATACTTCCCTTTCCAATTACTTTAAACCTCCCAACCACCAGCAGGAGTATAATATAGCAAACACAGTTATATCAGACAAGAGATTTACAAATAGGAACAAATAAGGCATTTAGACAATTAACAAGTAATATGCAGTCAAATAGGCAATCTCAAACAATTCATGTAGTATGCTTATGATGCATACTTGTCTCTAGTGGCTGATGATATCATCTGTCGGTTATAGAGCCAACCCGACAATCCCTGGTAGCTAACCATTGGACTGTCCCTCTGTCGTGTCTCTCCAACTCGAGTTATACTCATTATAAACTTGATCATAATCATGATCCATATCCATCACCCTCACTGGTGAATATTTATGGGGGTGAGCTCATTCGGGGCTTTCACAGTGCCCAGCCACCCTGACGACATAGGGTTAACAGAGCTTCGAGTCTCAACCCGGAGCACGTGGTGGCTAGCCACTGCTTTCTCCCAGGGAAACTCTCATCTCCGATAGTGGAAGTGCAAACATTCACAATTCATTCAACAGCATATATGCATTTATACTTAGCCATAATCATGGCTCCGCCGTAACACGGCAATAATCCAGCCATCCGGCTCACGGTTAAATCCATAACCAGCAAATTCATTAACAATTACGGCCCTTTGGCCCATGGCATAACAAGCACTTCCACCGCCATCCACCGCATCTCACATAATCATCTTTGATCCTCAATGATCATCCATTCTCCCTTGCTTCACTCGCAAGTTACCACATTCACTAGCCCTTTTCCTCATGCTAGGCATATCATAATGGTTTAAGATATAAGTGGTGAGATCGGAGGCTTAGAAGTATGAAATTTGGCTTTTAAAACTCAAAAATCAAATTTGGGATGAAAACAGGGCCACGCGTACGCGCACTCCACGCGCACGCGCGGATGGCCAAAAACTCATCGACGCGCAAGCGTCATACACGCGAACGCGCGGGTTGAAAAATATCCAAACGGCGCGGAAGCGTCAGCCACGCGTACGCGTGGGTGCTCTTGCGCCCAGGCACAAAACTGGCACAACTCTCTGGAAAATAGCTGGGCATATGGCGCAACGCATCGACGCGCCCGCGTACACCACGCGCACGCGTGGATGGTGCTTCCTGGAAGAATGGCGCGCACGCGCCAAGTGCACCTACGCGCGGAGGGTTATTCTGCTAAAAATTTTCTAAGTTAAAAGCTGCAGAATTCACAGATTCAACCCCCAATCTTCCGACGGTCATAACTCGCTCATTTTAAGTCATTTTTCACCCGTTCTTTGAACGGCATGGACATCCCGGATCCAATTTCATTTCTAAACAAATTTGGCACAAATCAGAGATCTGTAGTCCAGGTTATGTCCCGTCAAAGTATGCCCAAAAACCATGTTTTCATACAAAACCACAAAGTGCCATTTTCAAAACAAGCCACTTTCAACTCTTTTCAAAATCAATCAAAACATGCCAATTTCAACCCTTTTCTTTGAAATCATTCAAAATGTACAAAAATCAACAACAAGCCATCCTCAACTCACACATTGACATTTTACCAAGGTTCCCAAAACCACATCCAACCATTTTAACACTTCTCAATCAAATGGCTAAAGGATAAACACAATATCATGTCATACATCCTTCCTCATCCAAATTTCCAATAATACTATTTTCAATCAACCATCATTATACATAATCAACATCATACTCACCATCAACATGGTACCACCCATCAATTCAACCTCAACCATCCATCAAGCATATATCACAACATGCATTTCTCACATATCACCCAATCAAGGCATCAATATTCATAATCGCATATATGAACACATCATATATCTCAACCATTCAACAACATCAACAATTCAATGCCTATCTTAGGGCCTCTAGCCTAAGTATTTCCTACCACATTACATATTAGATACGAGAAACCGAAACCATACCTTAGCCGATTTCCCACGCTCAACCGGAGCACTTCTAAACCACTTGTCCACAAGCTCTCAAGATCTCAATACCTCCAAGAACAGATTTTATCATACAAAACCCTCTTCCAAGCTTTCCAAAATCACCAATCAAGCTCCAATATTCACATATACACAACCTAAGCCACAATCATCATATCCATACACAACATCTCAATACCCAAATATCATAGAACCACAATTTACACTAGGGTTGAGAATCTTACCACACCCAAGGTCCAAGGAGACAAGATTAACCTTCTCCTTCAAGAGAGTTGGGTCCTATAACATCAAAGAACCCAAAATCTCAACATTTCACCCATGAAACTCAAAAACAAGGGCTGGAATTTCAAAGAGTAAAACGTGGCTTACCTCAAGATTGATTGTATGGGTTTTGTAGAGCTCTCCGCGGTGAACGCATGGCTGTAAATGGTGCGGCGATCGGAGCTCTAGATCAAAAGTTATGGTAGTTTGAAGATCAAGTGAGAGATAGAAGTTTGAGAGAGTGTTCTTCCCCTCCCTTACTCCATTTTAGCGTGTTTGAGTGATAAGTGAAGAGAGAGAGTGCTGAAAACTAGGGTTTTGGTTTAGTTTAGTTAGGCCAAGGGCTCACTTTGGGTCCGGTTGGCCCGGTTTGGCCCGTTCGATCCAATCTTGGTCTGATTTCTATAAAATTGGTACCGAAATTCTTGTCTCAATTTCTTCTATCATATTTAGCCATAAAAATCACATTTTTGGCTTTCTAGAATAAATTCTCATTTATGGGTTAATTAGCCATTAATTAATCGGATCTTACATTAGGTGTTGAAAAATGGTTAGAATGGGGTAGAGAGGTAAATCCATGTTGAGTATGCTTAGAAAAGGTTTTGGTATGGTTTGGAATTGAGTTGGATTGAAAATTGGTGAGATTGAGAAATTGTGCAAAATTTGGTAAAAATTGATTTTTGACCAACTTCGACGGGCCATAACTTGGTGCTCGGAATTCGGATTTGAATAAAATTAGCCTTAAATTAAAGCTAGGTGAAAGATCTTTAAAATCATATAAAGATGAGGGAAAACAGAATTTTGTAGACGAACTTATGAATATTTGAAAAGTGAGATTTAGAGTTGAAATCTGAAATGTTGCTGAAAACTAGAATTTTTGGTATCGCACTCAATGGTGCCCACGCACGGAATAGAATGTATGGGAATGTTTGTGCGTACGCATGAGGGGCATCTGTACGCATGCCCATGGATTTTGCAAGTTGTGCGTACCCATAGGGTTCATGCGTACACACAAGCTGGGAAACCTTTCAGATGCATGCGTACGCACAAGGGTGATGTGTATGCACAAGCCCTGTTTTTCCAATAAAAACTCTATTTTTAACTGTTTGGCTTTATCGACAAGCTTGTAAAATTTCATAACCCCAATTAAGGTCCGATAACTAGTTTTTAGGCTTGGGAACAAGTGTGAACTTATGGATTTGACTAAATTGATGTTTTGGGAGATGTTGTGAATTAAAGTGAATGATTATTAACGAAAGCTTATGGCTAATGTAATTACTGAGTAAAGATTTTACTGTGAACTGAACTGAGACATATTTTGACAAAGTTATGGTTTAACCCTCTTGCATATGAATTTATGTTACTCTTGGCAAGGACGGTGGTGAATCCCGCTTGCTCTAAGCCGAGTTATGCCAAAACAAGGATGGTGGTTGATCCTGCTTGTTTCGTGGCTCTCTTTTGTTGTAAGGATGGTCGGGCTCGCAATTCCCGAATAGCGTTGCCTCCCGTGAGAGGTGCAACGGTGTGCACTGCCCTTTTCAGACCAGCTTCTGATGAAGTCGAGATTATTGTTATTCCTCATGGAGATGAATGACAGAAAGACAATGTCAAGGTTAGCGACTAGATGTATCGGGTTCTGATAATATAACTGACACGTGAGCTCATGGCCAGTAGAACAAGCATGCATCATTTGCATTTATGTGAAATTATTTGAGTGTGCATTATTTTAGTTTGCCTACTTGTATATATCTGCTTAATTGCTAATTGCTGTATATGTTATAACTATTCTTGATTGTGTTTGCATCCTATTATTTGTGTTTGTATCTACAGGTTACAATTACCGAAATCAATACTAAAATTTTGTGGTATTGAATTGAAAAGAGACAGGATGAGTGGAATGTGGGATGAGATTAAGGTTTGGACCATGAATATATAGTGAAGTATGTAGAGTATTTTACCCGGTTTTGGATTAGTATAACCCTAGGCTTGGATCTCAGTTGTTGGAACTTAGGATTGCCTAGTGGGTTCGGATAGTTTTACATCGTCTCTATTTGGAACTGTTATCCTATTGGGAACCTTTTGGTTCTCACCCGTTTTGGAAATTTTATGTTTTCAGATACAGGACATGACGCACCTCGCTAAGCATGCCGGATCCTCTCCGCAAGCGAAAACTACTTTTGGGATTTTTATTTTTTACTTATCATATATATGTATGTTTTTCGTTTTTGTATTTTAACTTGTATATCCCTCTTAAAGGTCGATTTTGAAGAAATAGGATTTACGTTTATGTTTATGTCTGCTTGAACATGATGTCCAGGTCCATCCAGGAAAAGATGGTAGTGTGCATTCGGATGAAGCCACGATAGCAGAAACTCATACGGTGCATCCGGCTCAAAGTACAGGGAATCAATAAGGTGCTGAAAAGGATGATCGCATAATATGTATAGGTGTACTCGAGGCTCTGTAGCTATTATATAGAAACTACAATGCATCGGGTCCTCGTAGATATACGGGTAATCAAGCTCATAGAAGATCACTCCCGTCTCCATCTAAAAGGGGAAAAGAAGGGGTAAGAACTAGGAAGTCCTTAGTAGGGTCGAGGTAGCTAGTTAGATTCATTTTATAATATACTTAGCCAGCAACAACAATTAACACGGCACAACCAAACTCAATATTTAGAGAACACAGAAATTAAGCACAGGAATACATAACCACAGATAATGAATTTTATAGAAAATATGTGCAAACAATATGATACATGTCTATTCTTACTACAGGTGATGTGCTCATCTGTCGGTTTCTACCCGCTCCTGACGTAATCCAACACCCCGTGTTGGATATGGCTTTCTAGTGGCATAACCTCTGCAAGGAATCTACCTTATAGCATGCCGAATGTAACCTCTGTAAGTCCTTTCCATTACAGGCATAACTCTCCCAACTGAAGTATGTTTTCCTTACACTGGAAAGCGATTCTAGGTGGACTCACCACCATATCTCTACTGCACCTCAAGTAGTAGACAAAATCAATTGTTACTTATCTTTTCTCTTTTATTTTCTTTCTTTCAACTTCACATGTTATCTTTGCACTACTCTTTCGCCTTTTTCTAAATGTTTTATAAAAAGAGAATCATAAGATTCTCAATTTAACTCTATATTTCTAATGCTTTTTGGAAATGTTATTATTTTATCTTTCTTTCTTATTTAATAAAAATAATAACTTTAATAAAAATATACTAATAAAATATACCTGTTAAATTAGTATAAGTAATAATATTGATTAAAGATTAGTAATATTTAATATTTTTATTCTAATATCAAAAACCTAATACTTTATTCTTAAACTTTAGAAATTTCGTTTTAAATCCCAAACTTTTAAATATTTTACTTTTTAAACCAACATTTTATAAAATACCCCAAAACTTATATAATTACTATTTTTAACCTCGATCTTTTATCAAATTACATTTTCATATTGTGTTGGTGACAAATACTTATTCTTAAAACCAAAACCCTTTTTGTGATCTTTCAAAATATATATTTTATTTTAAATTTGTTTTCGACCTTTTTGGTTACCGATTTTTCATAGAGTTCACTTTAACCATCCAACCACCAAATCTTTCAAAATTTTCATTAAATCATACTTGATATCAGCCCCAAATTCATCAATAACAACTTCATCATGGGCTATTTTTGGTGGCCGAACCATAAAGCTCATTAATCATTCAAAATTTTAACAAAAATCAAGCATAAATTCGTTCAATTTCAAGCAATAATCTTATCCTAGGTATTCTCATTACACCACACGGTACTTAAATAAAACTTAAACCGTACCTTTAGTGATGGTGGTTCACACCCAACACTTGAATTTTCTACTTTAAGGCTCACCCAAAAATTCTACAAGCTAATTCCAAGTTCCAAATGCGTACTCAAAAGCACCCAATACTCTAATATACACAATTTCATACATACATCAACTTAAGGTTTATAAAATCTCATAAATCACAAGGGTTTGAGGGTTCTTACCTTAACCCATGAAAATAGTTAATGAAACTCATCAATAGCTCATACTAGAGCACTCCTAAACAACCAAAATTATAAGATTTTTTCAAAATCCAAACCAAAACATGAATTTGAAGAGAAAAATGAAATTGGGCAAACGAGAATGAATTATTCACCACAATACCTAGATAGAATCAAAGAGAATGAGAAGAGCTACGCATGGCCGTAAACGACACGTCAATCGGAACTCCGAATAAAAAGTTATGGAACTTTGAAGATCAAAAGGGGGTTTAGGATTTCTCTCTTCTTTCTCTCCCAATTTCAGCATATTTTTCTCTCAAAATGGGGGAAAATGTGTTATTTTGTGCTGAAATAAATTATTATATAGTGTGGGCTTGGGCCACTTGGGCCTAGTTTACTCTATTTAACCCGTTGGTCTAATTTTGGGCAAAAACCTTTAAGATTAGAGTTTTAATGTGCGTTTTAATTATTTTTACCATCTCAACTACAAAAATTTAACTTTTTAACCTTTCACACTCATAATTAATTTTCCAACTGTAGTACCTGACAGATTTCAGCCGGTACTACCGGTCAAATTTTCAGTGCGCATTTTTACGCAGAAAATTATGTTTTCCGACTCAGAAAAATCCACTAAGTCCAAATATCATATTTAAATTGTCAAATTTTAATTGCTAAATTTTTTAACATTTTTATCCATATTCAATTAATTACTTAATTAATTATGATTTGACCAGGTTTTATAAAAACCCATAGGTTCAAGGCAAATTTCAACATTCGCAATAGATGAGAAATAATTTTTTCTAAGCATATGAAGTAGTATAAATTCTAAACAAAAAAATTTGACATAATTAAGAGTCAATTTGAATTGATTTTTAAAAACAGTACTTATTTTCTATCGACCAAACTCACTTATCATTTAGTGAAAACATCTATTATATATGGCTAATCTTCCGTTATGGATGCTAGCTAGGACATTTACAATTATCATTGTTTAACAACATAATTAACTGATTTTTCATAATTTTTTGTTACGTTGATATTGATATAAAATTTCTTTTGTCACCATTAAACTTTAAATTATTTGTATCCTAACTTGCTAGTTTTGTCCAACTCGACTAAGATTAAACGGGTTAAGTGTCTTCAATCTTATATTTCTTCTGTTCATGGTGTTTTAGTGCTCCAACTCCATAATTTTATGCGTTCTTTCTGTTAAAATTTGAGTTTTTACTATCAATACAAAAATTATTTCTAACACTAATAAAAAATTTTAAAATTTATAATTATTACATTATAAAAGTATAAATAAAATACATATCCAGATCCATGTCAGTAAATATTGAGATGTTTTTAACTTGTGGTTATTTTCTAATGTTAGAGTCTAATTTTAATTTAAGAACCTATGAAGTATGAGCATACCATGCTTTCACTGCTATTAGTGATTTTTGTGTTATGGACATACATTCTAATCAACTGAGTTATTATTGTACAGTCTTTCAATATTTTTGGATGTTTTTCCCTTTCTTCCTTCTTTCTCAATATTTGTGAATTATAAGCAGACCACGTTTTTACTGTTTTTAGTGATCTTTGTGTTATGGGCATACATTCTAATCAAGTGAGTTGTTGTGCAGTCTCTCAATATTGTTGGATGTTTTTTCTTTTTTTTCTTCTTTCTTTGTTTTTTCCTCATTGATGGCATAGAGAAAAACCAAAAATTAATATTTTTCAAAGACGTTCTACTTCTCTTGTCACATGTTTTTAAAAAATCGTAATCTATTTTGTTGTTCTAAAGAGAGAAAAGGGATATATTTTATTTTTTTATTTAAAAATCCCACTAATTCTACTCTTTTATTGAGTAATAGCCATCATCTTTATTTCACTATAATTAGAATGAGTTTTATTAATTACATTGATCAAATTATTAGTTTATTAAAATAACTTACAATCTACCATTTGGTCTATGTGTAACTTGAAAATTAAACAACCATAAAGCGTAATACTTTATGTTAAAATAATTAAATCGTCATTCATACTTGAGTTGAATTAATTGGTTTATGGCGGAATATGTCTATTAGTAACATGATTTCTTCTATGTATCATAAAATCAACTCAACTTAACTTTTATATAAGAAAATATATAGTAATATGTTATCAGTCTAAACATTATATGTAATTACCATAATATGATAATCAGTGAGTAAGTAGAAACATAATCTTAATTGAATTCACAAGTGTCATAACAAAGTAAGCAAAACATATAGTCATACATATGCATACATATTATACTTTTATGGTAGTAAGGACTTATCAATTATGCCCATCCGTATTGCATGACCAGAAAATATTTTGGGTGGTAATCCTTTAGTTAATGGATTCGCTATCATCATATCAGTAACAATATGCTCAATAGATACTTTTTATTTCTGATCTTCTTCTTTAACAGTCAAGTACTTTAAATCCATGTGTTTTACACCCTTAAAGTACTTGTTGGTGTACGAAATTTAAACTCGCACAACTGAACCGGCAAGTGCACCGGGTCGTCCAAGTAATACCTCAGGTGAGTGAGGGTCGAATCCTACGAGAATTGCCAGATTGAGTAATTTGTGGTTATCCTGCAGATCTTAGTAAGGCGAATAGAAGGATAGTAGTTGTTTGTTGTAGGCGCATGATGAGCGGATAATTTATATGCTTTTTGGCATTGTTTTTAGTATATTTTAGTTAGTTTTTATTATGTTTTTATTAGTTTTTTAAATAAAAATCACATTTCTGGACTTTACTACGAGTTTGTGTATTTTTCTGTGATTTCAGGTATTTTCTGGCTGAAATTGAGGGACCTGAGCAAAAATCTGATTCAGAGGCTGAAAAAGGACTGCAGATGCTGTTGGATTCTAACCTCCCTGCACTCAAAGTGGTTTTTCTGGAGCTACAGAAGACCAATTGGCGCGCTCTTAATTGCGTTAGAAAGTAGACATCCTGGGCTTTCCAGCAATATATAATAGTCCATACTTTTCCCGAGATTCGATGGCCCAAACCGGCATTCCAAGTCAGCATAGAAATTTTGGCGTCAAAACGCCAGAACTGGCATAAAAGCTGGAGTTAAACGCCCAAAATGGCACAAAAGCTGGCGTTTAACTCCAAGAAAAGCCTCTACACGTGAAAGCTTCAATGCTTAGCCCAAGCACACACCAAGTGGGTCCGGAAGTAGATTCTGCATCATTTACTCATTTTTGTAAACCCTAGGTTACTTGTTTTCTACAAATAGGACCTTTTGCTATTGTATTAGAGAGACTTAGAGACTTTTACACACGTTTCATATTTGAACTTGTAAGTTCACGATTTGGGAGTCTGGCCATTCGGCCATGCCTAGACCTTTTATTCTTATGTATTTTCAACGGTAGAGTTTCTACACACCATAGATTAAGGTGTGGAGCTCTGCTGTTCTTCATGAATTAATGCAAAGTACTACTGTTTTTCTATTCATTTCACGCCTACTTCTTCTCTAAGATATACACTCATTCTTCAACTTGATGAATGTGATGATCCATGACACTCATCATCATTCTCACCTATGAACGCGTGCCTGACAACCACCTCCGTTCTACATGCAATCAAGCTTGAATGTGTATCTCTTGGGTTTCTAATCTAAGATTAGAACCTTCGTGGTATAGGCTAGAATTATTGGTGGCCATTCCTGAGATCCGAAAAGTCTAAACTTTGTCTGTCGTATTTCGAGTAGGATCTGGGAAGGGATGACTGTGACGAGCTTCAAACTCGCGAGTGTTGGGCCTGTGACAGACGCAAAAGGATCAATGGATCCTATTCCAACATGATCGAGAACCGACAGATGATTAGCCGTGCGGTGACAGCGCATTTGGACCATTTTCACTGAGAGGACGGGAAGTAGCCATTGACAACAGTGATGCCCAACATACAGCTTGCCATGGAAAGGAGTATGAATGATTGGATAAAGGCAATAGGAAAGCAGAAGTTCAGGAGGAACAAAGCATCTTCATACGCTTGTCTGAAATTCTCACCAATGAATTACATAAGTATCTCTATCTTATTTTATGTTTTATTCATATTTTAATTATCAATCCTCCATAACCACTTGAATCCGCCTGACTGAGATTTACAAGATGACCATAGCTTGCTTCAAGCCGACAGTCTCCGTGGGATCGACCCTTACTCACGTAAGGTTTATTACTTGGACGACCCAGTGCACTTGCTGGTTAGTTGTGCGGAGTTGTGACAAAGAGTTGAGATTACAATTGTGCGTACCAAGTTGTTGGCACCATTGATGATCACAATTTCGTGCACCAAGTTTTTGGCGCCGTTGCCGGGGATTGTTCGAGTTTGGACAACTGACAGTTCATCTTGTTGCTTAGATTAGGTAATTTTATTTTATGTTTTATGCTTTTTTTCGAATTTTTTTTTTAAAATACAAAAAAAAATTTCTATTTTGTTCTTCAAAGTTTTTAAGAATGAATTCTAGAGTTTCATGATGATTTGTTGAAGTCTGGCTGGTTGTGAAACCATGTCTAAATTTTTGGACCGAGGTTTCAACTTATCATCACAAGAGCTTGTTGATTTCTATCAATCTTGCTGTTGAGTGTAATGATCTGCTAAAGCTTGGCTGGCCATTGGCCATGTCTAGTGTTTTGGACCGAAGCTTTTACTGAAAGCTTGGCTGGCTAGTAAGCCATGTCTAATTCCTGGACCGGAGTTTTAGACTAACATTGCATGATTCCTGGAATTCTTATTAAAAATTTTGAATCTCTTTACTTTCTTTTCCATATAATTTTTGAAAAATCAAAAAATTTTTTTTTTATAAAATCATAAAAATAAAAAATATTTTATGTTTCTTGTTTGAGTCTAGTGTCAATTTTTAAGTTTGGTGTCAATTGCATGTCTTTATTCTTCTTGCATTTTTCGAATATATGTAATATATTCTTCATTGATCTTCAAGTTGTTCTTGATGATTCCATTGCTCTGATCTTTAATTTCTCTTATTTTGTGTCTTTTGTTGTTTCTTACATGCATTTTTAAATTGTTATAGTCCTTAGTATACAAACTTCTGAATTTTGGTGTCTTGCATGCCTTGTTTATTTGATCTTAGTTGCATTTTTTATTGTTTCTCATCATTAAAAATTCAAAAAAAATTTTAAAATTGTGTCTTTTCAAGTCAATAATACAGAGAATTGAAGATTCAGAACATTCAGCAGAGGAATTACACAGAAAAAGATGGGCGTTCAAAACGCCCAGTGAAGAAGGAAAATTGGCATTTAAACGCCCGCCAGCCAGGGTACCTGGCTGGTCGTTAAATGCCCAAAAAGGTAGCATTTTGGGCGTTAAACGCCAGAATGGATGCCATTTTGGGCGTTTAACGCCAGGAGGACACTAGAGGGAAGATTTTATTTTTAATTCAAATCTTTTGCAAATTTTCATAATTTTTCAAAATCAAACTTTTTTAAATCATATCTTTTCAATCATATCCTTTCAAAATCAATTTCTTTTCAATTTTTTTATTTATTACTATTTTCGAAAATCCTTGCTACAATTAGTGATTTAATTCAAAATTTTCAAGTTGTTACTTGCCTATTAAGAAAGGATCAAAAATTTTAATTCTAGAATCATATCTTTTAATTTTTTGTTGGTCAAGTAATCAACTTTAATTTTTAAAAACTTTCTCTTTTTAATTTGATTCTCAATCATACGTTCTCAATCATGTCTTTTCAATTACATCTTTTCCAAAATTAAGTTTCAATCATATCTTTTTAATTTCTAATTCCAAAATCTTTTTCAAAAATTACTTAATTTCTTTCCCAATCTTAGTTTTCGAAAATCACTTACCAAATTTTCAAAAATTCTTTTAATTATTTCAAAATCTTTTTACTTTATTTTCAAAAATTCTTTCCCTCTTCTCACATCCTTCTATTTATGGACTAACACTCCTCCTCAATGTACAATTCAAACTCTATCCCTCTTGATAAGTTCGAATTCTCTTTTCTCTACCTCATCCTTCTATTTTTATTTTCCTCTGACATCTCAAGAAATCTCTATACTGTGGCATAGAGGATTCCATATTTTCTTCTCCTCTCTTTTCATATGAGCAGGAGCAAGGACAAGGGCATTCTTGTTGAAGCTGATCCTGAACCTGAAAGGACCTTGAAGAGAAAGCTAAGAGAAGCTAAAGTACAACTCTCTGTAGAGGACCTAACAAAGCTTTTCAAACAAGAAGAAGCCATGGCAGCCGAAAACAACAACAACAATGCCAACAATGCAAGGAAGGTGCTTGGTGACCAACAACAATGCCAATAAAGCTTAAGCCTCAATTAGTTTCTCTGACGCAACAGAATTGCAAGTTTCATGGACTTTCATTGGAAGATCCTCATCAGTTCTTAGCTGAATTCTTGTAAATCTGTGACACTGTCAAGACCAATGGGGTTGATCCTGAGGTCTACAAGCTTATGTTTTTTCCCTTTGCTGTAAGAGACAGAGCTAGAATATGGTTGGATTCACAACCTAAAGAAAGCCTGAACTCTTGGGAAAAGCTAGTCAATGCCTTCTTGGCAAAGTTCTTTCCACCTCAAAAATTGAGCAAGCTTAGAGTGGAAGTCCAAACCTTCAGACAGAAGGAAGGTGAATCCCTCTATGAAGCTTGGGAAAGATACAAGCAATTGATCAGAAGGTGTCCTTCTGACATGCTTTCAGAATGGAGCATCATAGGTATCTTCTATGATGGTCTGTCTGAACTGTCTAAGATGTTATTGGACAGCTCTGCTGGAGGATCTCTTCATCTAAAGAAGACACCTGCAGAAGCTCAGGAACTCATTGAAATAGTTGCAAATAACCAATTCATGTACACCTTTGAGAAGAATCCTGTGAACAATGGGACGCCTCAAAAGAAGGAAGTTCTTGAGATTGATACTCTGAATGCCATATTGGCTCAGAACAAAATATTGACTCAGCAAGTCAATATGATTTCTCAAAGTCTGTCTGGCATGCAAGCAGCAACAGGCAGTACCAAAGAAGCTTCATCTGAAGAAGAAGCTTATGATCCTGAGAATCCAGCAATGGAAGAGGTGAATTACATGGGAGAATCCTATGGAAACACCTATAATCCTTCATGGAGAAATCATCCAAACCTCTCATGGAAGGACCAACAGAGGCCCCAACAAGGCTTCAACAACAGTAATGGTAGAAGAAATAGGTTTAGCAATAGCAAGCCTTTTCCATCATCTTCTCAACAACAAACAGAGAATTCTAAGCAGAGCCACTCTGACTTAGCAACCATAGTCTCTGATCTAATCAAAACCACTCAAAGTTTCATGACTGAAACAAGATTCTCCATTAGAAATTTGGAGGCACAAGTGGATCAGCTGAGCAAGAAAGTTACTGAACTCCCTCCTAGTACTCTTCCAAGCAATACAGAAGAAAATCCAAAAGGAGAGTGCAAGGCCATCAACATGACCCACACGGCTGAACTTGGAGAGGAGGAAGAGGCAGTGATCTCCACTGAGGAATACCTCAATGGACGTCCACTGGTCTCCAAGGAGTTCCCTAATGAGGAACCATGGGAATCTGAGGCTCACACTGAGACCATAGAGATTCCATTGAATTTACTTTTGCCATTCATGAGCTCTGATGAGTATTCTTCCTCTGAAGAGGATGAAGATGTTACTGAAGAGCAAGTTGCTAAGTACCTTGGAGCAATCATGAAGTGAAATGCCAAGTTATTTGGTAATGAGACTTGGGAGGATGAACCCCCTTGCTCACCAAAGAACTGGATGATTTGACTAGGCAGAAATTACCTCTGAAGAGACAAGATCCTGGAAAGTTCTCAAAACCTTGTACCATAGGCACCATGACCTTTGAGAAGGCCCTGTGTGACCTAGGGTCAAGCATAAACCTCATGCTTCTCTCTGTAATGGAGAAGCTAGGGATCATTGAGGTACAAGCTGCAAGAATCTCACTAGAGATGGCAGATAATTCAAGGAAACAGGCTTATGGACTTGTAGAGGATGTCTTGGTAAAGGTTGAAGACCACTACATCCTTGCTGATTTCATAGTCCTAGACACTGGGAAATGTATGGATGAATCTATCATCCTTGGCAGACCCTTCCTAGCCACAGCAAAAGCTGTGATTGATGTTGACAGAGGAGAATTGGTCCTTCAAGTGAATGAGGACTCCCTTGTGTTTAAAGCTCAAGGATCTCCCTCTGTAACCATGGAAAAGAAGCATGAAAAGCTTCTCTCAATACAGAGTCAAACAAAACCCCCACATTCAAAATCTAAGTTTGGTGTTAAGAGGCCATCATCATGCTATGAGTATCTGTGAGGCTCTATGAGAGCCAACTGTCAAGCTATTGACATTAAAGAAGCGCTTGTTGGGAGGCAACCCAATTTTATTTATCTATGTTAAATTTCTATTTTCCATTGTTATTTTATGTTTTCTGTAGGTTGATGATCATGTGAAGTCACAAAAACAATTGAAAAAGCAAAAACAAACTGAAAAATAGAATGAAAAACAGCACACCCTGGAGGAGAAGCCTACTGGCGTTTAAACGCCAGTAAGGGCAAGAAGCTGGCGTTAAACGCCAGAAATGGACAGCAACCTGGCGTTTAACGCCAGGATTGGCAGAAAAGGGTGTTTTGCAAGCCTAATTGGTTCAGGGATGAGAAATCCTTGACACCTCAGGATCTGTGGACCCTACAGGATCCCCACCAACCTCAACTCACTCTCTCTCTTCTTCATACCTTTTCATAATACTCTTCCCCAAATACCCTTCACCAATCACCTCAATACATCTTCCCCAAAAATCCCTCACCTATCAAATCCTACTCTCTTCTCCATAAATCCTTCACCAATCCCTCTTCACTCCTTCATTGTCACACATCTTAAACACTACTTCTCTCCCTTGGCCGAAACACTACCCCCCTCCATCTCCTCTATTTCTTCCTCGTCTACTCTCTTCTTTCTTCTTTTGCTCGAGGACGAGCAAACCTTCTAAGTTTGTTGTGGTAAAAATGTTACTTTTTATTTTTCCATAACCATTTATGGCACCTAAGGCCGGAGAAACCTCTAGAAAGAGAAAAGAAAAGGCAAAAGATTCCGCCTCCGAGTCATGGGAGATGGAGAGATTCATCTCAAAGGTGCATCAAGACCACTTCTATGAAGTTGTGGCCAAGAAGAAAGTGATCCCCGAGGTCCCTTTCAAGCTCAAAAAGGGTGAATATCTGGAGATCCGACATGAGATTTGAAGAAGAGGTTGGGAAGTTCTCACCAACCCCATTCAACAAGTCAGAATCTTAATGGTTCAAGAGTTCTATGCCAATGCATGGATCACCAAGAACCATGATCAAAGTGTGAACCCGGACCCTAAGAATTGGCTTATAATGGTTCGGGGGAAATGCTTAGATTTTAGTCCAGAAAATGTAAGGTTGGCATTCAACTTGCCCATGATGCAAGGAGATCCACAACCCTACACTAGAAGGGTCAACTTTGATCAAAGGTTGGACCAAGTCTTCATAGACATTTGTGAAGAGGGCGCTCAATGGAAGAGAGATTCAAGAGGGAAGCCGGTTCAACTAAGAAGGCATGACCTCAAGCCTGTGGCTAGGGGATGGTTGGAGTTCATCCAACGCTCAATCATTCCCACTAGTAACCGATCTGAAGTTACTATAGACCGAGCTATCATGATCCATAGCATCATGATTGGAGAGGAAGTAGAAGTTCATGAGGTTATATCCCTAGAACTCGACAAGGTGGCAGACAAGTCCTCTACTTTGTCAAGGTTAGCCTTCCCTCATCTTATTTGTCACCTTTGCAATTCAGCTAGAATTGACATAGAGGAAGACATCCTTATTGATGAGGACAAGCCCATCACAACTAAGGGTGGAGCACCAAGAGCATTCCATCCTCCTCCATGAAATTAGAGAAGACCAAAGAATCATGAGAGAGGAGCAACAAAGGTAAGGAAGAGACATTGAGGAGCTCAAGCACTCCATAAGATCTTCAAGAGAAAGAACAAGCCGCCATCACTAAGGTGGACCCGTTCTTTAATTTCCTTGTTCTTTATTTTCTGTTTTTCAAATTTTTATGCTTTATGTTTATTTATGTTTATGTCTTATTACATGATCATTAGTGTCTAAGTGTCTATGCCTTAAAGCTATGAAAATGAATCCATCACCTTTCTTAAATGAAAAATGTTTTTAATTGAAAAAGAAAAAGAAGTACATGAATTTCGAATTTTAAAACAGTTTAATTATTTTGATGTGGTGGCAATACTTTTGTTTTTCTGAATGAATGCTTGAACAGTGCATATTTTTGAAATTGTTGTTTATGAATGTTAAAATTGTTAGCTCTTGAAAGAATGATGGAAAAGGAGAAATATTATTGATAATCTGAAAAATCATAAAAATGATTCTTGAAGTAAGAAAAAGCAGTGAACAGCTTGCAAAAAAAATGGCGAAGAAAAAAAAAGAGAAGAAAAGAAAAAAAAAGAAAAAGAAAAAGCAAGCAGAAAAAGCCAATAGCCCTTTAAACCAAAAGGCAAGGGTAAAATAAAAAGGATCCAAGGCTTTGAGCATCAGTGGATAGGAGGGCCCACAGGAATAAAATTCTGGCATAAGCGGCTAAACCAAGCTGTCCCTAACCATGTGCTTATGGCGTAAAGGTGTCAAGTGAAGACTTGAGACTGAGCGGTTAAAGTCGTGGTCCAAAGCAAAAAGAGTGTGCTTAAGAGCTCTGAAAACCTCTAATTGGGGACTCTATCAAAGCTGAGTCACAATCTGAAAAGGTTCACCCAGTTATGTGTCTGTGGCATTTATGTATCCGGTGGTAATACTGGAAAACAAAATGCTTAGGGTCACGGCCAAGACTCATAAAGAAACTGTGTTCAAGAATCAACATACTGAACTAGGAGAATCAATAACACTATCTGAATTCTGAGTTCCTATAGATGCCAATCATTCTGAAATTCAAGGGATAAAGTGAGATGCCAAAACTGTTCAGAAGCAAAAAGCTAATTGCCCCACTCATCTAATTAAGACTGATCTTCATAGATGTTTTTGGAATTCATTGTATATTCTATTCTTTTTATCCTATTTGATTTTCAGTTGCTTGGGACAAGCAACAATTTAAGTTTGGTGTTGTGATGAGCGGATAATTTATACGCTTTTGGCAATGTTTTTAGTATGTTTTTAGTATATTTTAGTTAGTTTTTATTATGTTTTTATTAGTTTTTTAAATAAAATTACATTTCTGGACTTTACTATGAGTTTGTGTGTTTTTCTATGATTTCAGGTATTTTCTGGCTGAAATTGAGGGACCTGAGCAAAAATCTGATTCAAAGGCTGAAAAAGGACTGTAGATGCTATTGGATTCTGACCTTCCTACACTCAAAGTGGATTTTCTGAAGCTACAGAAGCCCAATTGGCGCGCTCTTAATTGCATTGGAAAGTAGACATTCTGGGCTTTCCAGCAATATATAATAGTCCTTACTTTGCCCGAGATTCAATGGCCCAAACCGGCGTTCCAAGTCAGCATAGAAATTCTAGCGTCAAAACGCCAGAACTGGCATAAAAGCTAGAGTTAAACGTCCAAACAGGCACAAAAGCTTGCGTTTATCTCCAAGAAAAGCCTCTACATGTGAAAGCCCCAATGCTCAGCCCAAGCACACATCAAGTGGGCCCGGAAGTGGATTCTGCATCATTTACTCATTTCTGTAAACCCTAGGTTACTAGTTTTCTACAAATAGGACCTTTTGCTATTGTATTAGAGAGACTTAGAGACTTTTACACACATTTCATCTTTGAACTTGTATGTTCACGCTTTGGGAGGCTGGCCATTCGGCCATGTCTAGACCTTTTGTTCTTATGTATTTTCAACGGTAGAGTTTCTACACACCATAGATTAAGGTGTGGAGCTCTGCTATTCTTCATGAATTAATGCAAAGTACTACTGTTTTTCTATTCAATTTATGCCTACTTCTTCTCTAAGATATACACTCGTTCTTCAACTTGATGAATGTGATGATCCGTGACACTCATCATCATTCTCACCTATGAATGCGTGCCTGACAACCACCTCCATTCTACATGCAATCAAGCTTGAATGTGTATCTCTTGGGTTTCTAATCTAAGATTAGAACCTTCGTGGTATAGGCTAGAATTATTGGTGGCCATTCCTGAGATCCGGAAAGTCTAAACCTTGTCTGTGATATTCCGAGTAGGATCTGGGAAGGGATGACTGTGACGAGCTTCAAACTCGCGAGTGTTGGGCATGTGACAGACGCAAAATGATCAATGGATCCTATTCCAACATGATCGAGAACCGACAGATGATTAGCCGTGCGGTGACAGCGCATTTGGACCATTTTCACTGAGAGGACGGGAAGTAGCCATTGACAACGGTGATGCCCAACATACAGCTTGCCATGGAAAGGAGTATGAATGATTGGATGAAGGCAATAGAAAAGCAGAAGTTCAGGAGGAACAAAGCATCTTCATACGCTTATCTGAAATTCTCACCAATGAATTACATAAGTATCTCTATCTTATTTTATATTTTATTCATATTTTAATTATCAATCCTACATAACCACTTGAATCCGCCTGACTGAGATTTACAAGATGACCATAGCATTCTTCAAGCCAACAGTCTCCGTGGGATTACTCACGTAAGGTTTATTACTTGGACGACCCAGTGCACTTGCTGGTTAGTTGTGCGGAGTTGTGACAAAGAGTTGAGATTACAATTGTGCGTACCAAATTGTTGGCGCCATTGATGATCACAATTTCGTGTACCAGCGCATAAACAAGCAATAACAATCGAACGCAAAGACAGTATTAGCTGTAGTTAAGGCTTCAGAGGTGCTTCTTATTCTGAATTAACACGTCATATTCTCTACTTCAACAATGAATGATTCATTCAATGGCAAGGCTGTAAGTGATTAAGCCATAGGTCGTGGTCATTAATCTCCTCAAGTCCAGACCAAACATCCGAACGGACTAGATCAATCTGGGAGAAGGTGAAGCACGCGCAAGTCAATCTCTTTGTTGATCCTTCTCAAAACTCCACAGACAAGGTCGGATCTTCCAGATCAGAGACTGCTGCTCTTATGGTTCTAGCCCTTAGAGCCACAGGAACCTCAATTGCCCCTGACTAATGGGGTATATGTCACATACCCAATTAATCCAGATATTTCTGTTGGAACCCGTGATGTATCCTCAAGCTGTAGCTCAATACTATCTAGGTCAGGACTCATAAGAACTCATGTAGAATCGAGATTCATAAGGATAAAGAACGACAATGCATCATAGAATAGAATCACACATTGATTGAAATAGAAAAGTACTTGTATTAATTCATAGGAATCAGCAGAGCTCCTAACCTAGGAGGTTTAGTTGCTTATACTGTACAGAGAATAGTTCGAACGTAATAAAAGATAAATATTGGTGAAGCTGAAGATCAAAAGTCCTAAACAAGGGTGATCTTTCTTCTATATATACTAAACTAATACTTAAGAATTACAAAATAAAGTAAACTAAGTAAACTGATGCGAAAATCCACTTCTGGGCCCACTTGATGAGGGTTTGGGCTAAGCTTGGCTTCTAACTTGAAGGAGTGGGCGTCCAATGCCCATTAGGGGGTGTATCCACGCTACCTTGTGCTCCTTGATGGCGTTGAACGCTCGATTGAGTCCTCTTGGGCCGTTGAACGCCTAACAAGGGGTAGTTTGGGCATTCAATGCCCATTTTGGACAGTCCCATCTGAAGAAAAATATAGACCATTATATATTACTGGAAATCTCTGGAAGTTAGCTTTCCAACGCCATTAAGAACGCGTCTTTTGGATCTCTGTATCTCCAGAAATGCTCGTTTGAATGCATGGAGGTCAGATTTTGACAGCATCTGCTATGCTTTCCTTGCCTCTGAATCGAACTTTTGCTAGAACTTGCCAAATTCATCCAAAAAATCACCTAAAAACATAAGAAAACATAAAAGCTCAAAGTAGAATCCAAAAAGTGAATTTTTCAATAAAAACATAATGAAATCAACAAAACATACTTAAAAAAGCGTATAAAATATCCACTCATCATAACACCAAACTTAAACTGTTGCTTGTCCTCAAGCAACCAAAAAAGCAGGACTAAAAAGAAGAGAGAGAGATACAGTAAGTCTTAAAGTTTTTCAATGAAGCTCAGTTCCAAATGATGAGCGGGACTAATAGCTCTTTACTTCTGAACAGTTTTCGCATCTCACTTTCCTTTGGAGCTTAGAAGTATTGGCTTCTCTTAGAACTAGAATTCGGATGATATTATTGATTCTCTTAGTTTAGCTTTTCCTGATTCTTAAACACAGCTTCTTTTGGTGCTTTGCACCTTTTTGAGCCTAGCCGTGACTCTAAGCGTTTTGTTTTCCCGTATTACCCCCGGATACATAAATGCCACAAGCACTTAACTGGGAGAATCCTTTGGATTTGAATTTAGCTTTGCTTAAATTTCCAGTTAGTGGTACCCAGAGTTCTTAAGCGTACTCTTTTGCTTTGGATCACGACTTTAATTGCTCAGTCTCAAACTTTTCACTTGACATCTTTACACCACAAGCATTTAGTTAGGGATAGCAACTCATTTGAGCTTTTTAGACTGATTTTTGGCCCTCATAACCATTGATGCTCAAAGTCTTGGATCCTTGCTCTTTTGATTTTTTTTATGAGCATATATTTTTTTATTTTTCTTTTTCTTTTTTTGCTGCTTTTTCTTGCTTCAAGAATCAATATTTTTTTATTCAGAGAGTTAATAATATTTCTCTAAATCCTCTGTTCTTTCAAGAATCAATATTCTTAATTTGAATATCAACTACGCATTGTTAAGTCATACATTTAGAAATAAATGCAAGGCCACCACATCAAAACAATTGGAATGATTTATGATAAACTTAAAATGCATGCATCTCACTGTTTTTTTTTCAAATAAATTTTTCTTTTTAAGCATGGGTATGATACAATGGATATCTTATCACACAAACAGAAAATAAAACTAGAAAGTGACTACTTGTGATCATGACATAGAAAAAAATAGACAATAAATAAAAGTACAGTGAAACAGAAATAAAATAGAGAGATATAATGGGACTCAACAACTTCAGTGGCGGCAGCTGCTGCTTCCCCTGGAGAATCCAATGGAGCGTTTGATCTCCTCTATCTGACGCCCTTGCCTCTGCTGCTCCTCCATCATCCTTTTATGATCTTCTCTCATTTCATGGAGGGTAGTAGCGTGCTCAGTGTACTCCGCTCTCAGCTGCTCCACGTTTGAGCTCAGCTCCCCTATTGAGATATGCAGCTAATCCCAATAGTCTCGGGGAGGAAAATACATCCCTTGAGGTATCTTAGGGATCTCTGGTGGAGGCGGTTGTGCAGGCTCTTGATGTGGTGCATGTGCATGCTCTCTAACATGCTCCATCTTTCTTTTTGTGATGGGCTTGTCCTCCTCAATAGGGATGTCTTCTGCTATTACAATTCCAGCTGAATTGCATAAGTAACATATGAGTTGTGGAAACGGCAGCCTTGCTTGATAAACTCCAACCATCTTCTAGCTACAGGCTTAAGGTCAAGCCTACTCAGTTGGAAGGGCCTGCCTTGGGTGTCTAGCCTCCATTGGGCTTCCTCTACACAGATGTCAGTGAGCACTTGCTCCAACCTCTGATCAGAGTTGACCCTTTTGGTGTAAGATTGTGGGTCTCCTAGCATTTGTGGTAGCTTGAGCGCCACTCTTACACTTTCCGGGCTGAAGTCCAGGAGTTGCTCTCTCACCATGGTGCGCCAATTCTTTGGCTGTGGGTTCACACTAGTATCATTATTCTTGGTGACCCAAGTATTGGCATAAAATTTTTGCACCATTAGTATTCCATCCTCCGAGATAGGATTGGTTAGTACTTCCCAATCTCTTCTCCAGATTTCTTGTTGGATTTATGGGTACTCATCCTTTTTGAGTCTAAAGGGGACCTCAGAGATCACCCTTTTCTTTGCCACCACATCATAGAAGTGGTCTTGATGAGCCTTGATGAGGAATCTCTTCATTTCCCAAGGTTTAGAAGAAGAAGCAGGAGCATTTCCCTTTCTCTTCCTTGAGGCTTCATTGACTTTGGGTGCCATACTTATGAGTGGTAGAAGTCAAAAAGTAAAGCTTTTACAACACTAAACTTAAGAAGTTTGCTCGTCCTTGAGCAAATAGTAGTAAAAAGAGAAGAAAAAAGTAGAAGAAAAAAGAATTATAGAGGAGGAAAGGAAGAGAAACCTTCGGCCAAGTGGTGGGTGAGGAAGGTGTAGAGTGTGTAAAGTGTATAAGGGAAGAAGAATAGAGTGTTTAGGTGTGAAGATAATGAGAGGAATGAAGGGGTATTTATAGGGGTGGGAGGGTTAGGGTTCAGTTATGAGGGAGGGAAGAATGATGGGAGTGATGAAGGGTTTTAGGAAGAGGAAAAGGTGATGTGAATTTGATTGGTTGAGGGTGTATGGAGAAGAGTGTGCATGGGAAAGAGGAAAAGTAGGAGAAAGAAGAAGGTGGAGTAGGTGGAGATTTTGTGGGACCCACTTAGCTAAAAGGTTGCAGACTCAATCTACCTACCCCCTACCTGGCGTTTAATGCTAGGAATGGGCATTGAACGCCCAGAGGAGGGTAAAGGGTTGGGGCTGGCTGCCCTCTATGGGGTATTGAACGCCCAGGGTATCCCTTTTCTGGCGTTCAACGCCAGGCTTCTCTCCTTTTGGGGTGTTGAACACCCAGGATGCTCCCTTCCTAGCGTTGAACACCAGCTCCTTGTCCCCTTGTGGCGTTGAATGCACATGTCCCTCCTTGCCTGGCGTTCAATGCCAGCAAGGGGGTTACTCCAGGGTGTTCTGTTTACAGTTCTGTAAGCTTCTGTCACTGTTCTAAGTGCTGTACATGATCACAAACATCAAAAAGAAAGAGAAAAACTAACGGGAATAAATTAAACAAAATCAAATGACAAGAAATAAAATACTATTACTCTAATTATGGTTGGGTTGCCTCCCAACAAGCACTCCTTTACCGTCATTAGCTTGACGGACAGCTCCATTATGGAGATAGGTGGGGGGCTCAGAATTTCACCCCTTACAGTAAACTTTTTCCCTGTGCTCTCATGAATGAGCTTCACATGCTATAGAGACAAGATTCTGCTCACTGTGTATGAAAGGACTGGACTTTGGGTGAAGACAACTCTCATGCTAGGTAAGAGGCCTTCAGTAGGGATCTTCTTGTTCTTCCAGCCTTTAGGTACCTTCTTTTTAGTACCTTCCTTCTCTATACTTGATGATGGTTCCCCAACACCAAACTTAGAGTTAGTGTCTGGGGTGCTGTAAAGCTTTGCACTGAGAGGGAATGTTAAAACACAATGTGCTGCACAATGATACCAACTCTATCAGAGGGAGATCGAGGATTAGGGATCTTGAACAAGATATGATCCTCATGTAGTCTAAGGACTAGCTCTCCTCTTTCTACATCAATTATGGCCTTGGCAGTGGCTAGGAAAGGCCTTCCAAGGATGATGGATTCATCTATGTCCTCCCCATTATCTAAGATTATAAAATCAGCAGGGATGTAAAGGTCTTCAACCTTTACTAGGACATTTTCCACTATGCCATATGCCCTTTTCAGGGACTTGTCTGCCATCTCCAATAAGATCTTGGCATTTTGTACTTTCAGTATTCCTAGCCTCTTCATCACAGATAGAGACATTATATTGATGCTTGAACCAAGGTCACATAATGCCTTCTCAAAGATGATGGTCCCTATAGTGCAGGGGATCAGAAAGCTTCCGGGATGTGGTAGCTTTTGAGAAAGCTTCTTTTGGACCAAGGCACTATACTTTTTGGCCAGCACCACAGGCTCATCTTCCTCCTCCAACGCCTCTGTATGAAAGGAGTTGGCTTTCAGCTTTCCGAGGATGTCTAAGTACCGAGCAATTTGCTCTTCCTTGGACTCCTCATCCTCTTTTGAAGAAGAGTATTCTTTAGATTCCTCTCTCAATTGAGGGGCGTGTAAGGTGACTGTCTCAGTCTCCTCATGAGCTCTGATTTCCTTGAGCTCATGAATGGCAACCTCCTCCTTGGGTTTGGCCATGACCTCTATAGTAAGGGCTTTACACTCTTCCTTTGGATTAACCTCTGTGTTAGTTGGAAGAGTGTTTGAAGGGATCTCTGAAATCCTCTTGCTCAGCTGACCAATCTGTATTTCTAGGTTCCTGATAGAAGACCTAGTTTCATTCATGAAACTGTGTGTGGTCTTAGAGAGATTAGAGACTATAGTAGCCAAGTCAGAGAGGCTCTGCGTGGGTGTCTCCATCTGCTACTGAGAGGGTTCGAATGGTTTATTGTTGAACCGGTTCTGGTTTATTCCATTCTGATTGTTGTTGAAGCCTTGTTGAGGCTTCTGCTGATTTCTCCACCCAAAGTTAGGGTGGTTCCTCCATCCTTGATTGAAAGTATTCGAATAGGAATTGTTATTGGAGTTTCTGGAGGAGTTTCCCATATAGTTAACCTCCTCCATGGTGGTCCAGGCGTTATCACCTGTGTCCACCTCATAGGTTGTCTCTGGACAGTAAGCTTCTGAACTCTGTGTCCCACTCAAGTCTTGAGAGATCATGTTGATTTGCTAGGACATAAGCTTGTTTTGAGCTAAAATGATTTCTAAGGTATCTACCTCTAGAACGCCTCTCTTTTGAGTTACCCCATTGTTCACAGGGTTCCTTTCAGAAGTGTACATGTACTGGTTGTTAGCAACCATTTTAATAAGCTCTTGTGCCTCTTCAGGCATTTTCTTCAAGTGGAGTGATCCACCTGCAGAGTAGTCCAATGCCATCTTGGACATCTCAGATAGACTATCATAGAAAATATCTAACATGGTCCATTCTGAGATTATTTCAGGAGGACACCTCCTGATCAATTGCTTGTATCTTTCCCAAGCTTCATAGAGAGATTCACCCTCTTTCTATCTGAAGGTTTGTACTTCTACCCTAAGCTTGCTAAGCTTTTGAGGTGGAAAGAACTTGGTTAAGAATCTGTTTACCACCTTCTCCCAACTGTCTAGGCTTTCCTTAGGTTGAGAGTCCCGCCATAGCCTTGCTCTGTCTTTTACTGCAAATGGAAAGAGTATGAGCTTGTAGACTTCTGGTTTACTCCATTAGTCTTGACAGTGTCACATATCTACAGAAAGTTAGATAGGAACTTGTTTGGATCTTCCTATGGAAGTCCATAAAACTGGTAGTTCTGTTGTATTAGAGTGACCAGTTGAAGCTTCAACTCAAAGTTGTTTGCCCCAATGGCAGGAATAGAGATGCTGCGCCCATAGAAATCAGAATTGGGTGCAGTGTAAGATCCTAGGACCTTTCTTGCGTCACCCCCATTGTCTAGATTAGCTGCCATTGTTGTTTTCCCAGCTTCTTATTCTAGGACTCCTGTTAGATTCCTTACGGATCTGCTAGCCTGAGCTTGTTGCAGACGCCTTCTCAGAGTCCTTTCAGGTTTAGGATCCAGATCAAAGAGAGGTTCTTTATCCCTATTCCTGTTCATAAACAAGAAGAAAGAAACTAAGAAGAGAAGAAGAAAGGATTCTCTATGTCAGAGTATAGAGGTCCTTTGTTAGAGAGATGGTTAAAGAAGAAAAGAAAAAAAAAGATGTCTTTTATTTAAAACGAAGAAGTTTTCAAAAATAGAGAGGAAAGAAAAGAAGAATTTCAAAATTAAAGAGAGAGAAAGATTAGAAGATTTTAGAAAAAGAAGAGAGAGAAAAGAGTTAAGAATTTTTTAAAATAGAAGAAAGAAAGAGAGATTAGAAGATTTTGAAAAAGAGGAAAGAGAAATAAAAATGAAAGAGATACCAATCTTTTAAAATTGAAATAAGATCAAACAAATAACTAACTAAAAAGATTTGAAAATAAACGATTTGATTTTGAAAAGTTTTGAAAATTAAAAAAAGTAAGAGTTATAAAAAGATTTGAAAGATTAAATTTGAAAAAAGAAAAGTCAAACAAGATAAGATAAGATTTAAAAAATTTTAAAGAGAAAAGATTTGATTTTAAAAAGTTTTGAAATTAGAAAGAGGAAATCAAGGAAAGATTTTTTGAAAATTGAATTTTTAGAAAAAGTCAAAAGAGAGAGAAAAGATAAGATAAGATTCTAGAGTTCTAAAGATTTTAAAAATTAAAATTCAAAAGAAAGAGAAACTAACAAGATACTAAAATTTTGAAAATTGAATTTAAAAGAAAGACAAGATAGCAAAATTTTGAAAATCAAATAAAGAAAAGATGAGATAAAAATTTAAAGAAAAGATATGCAAGAAAAACAAGACTACCAACCAAGACACCAAACATTAAATTTTTGAAATTAAATTAAAAGAAATTTTCGAAAAGTTTGGAAGGAAAAATACTACAAGACACCAAATTTAAAAATTTTGAAATTAAAGACACTAAATTTTCAAAAATTAGGAAGGACAAACATTAAAGGACACCAAACATAAAGATTTTAAAGATCAAAGACACAAATTTTCGAAAAACTTGGAGGAAGAACACCAAAAGACACCAAATTTAAAAATTTTAAAATCAAACAAGAAAAATAGCAAGAACAATTTGAACACCAAGAAATAAAAGTAAGAACAATTTTCAAACAGACTTAAGAAAAGAACAAAAACCAAAAAGATACCAAACTTAAAAATTGACACACGACTTAAACAACAGAAAAAGATGATAAAAGTTAGAAAATATTTTTTTTTGAAGTTTTCGAAAATTAATAAAAAAGAGAAATTTAAAGAAAGCTAGTAAAAAGTACATGATCTAAGGAACAAGCTAACCGTTAGTTTGTCAATTACAAACAATCCCCGGCAACGGCACCAAAAACTTGGTGCGCGAAATTTAAACTCGCACAACTGAATCGGCAAGTGTACCGGGTCGTCTAAGTAATACCTCAGGTGAGTGAGGATCAAATTCCACAAGGATTGCCAGATTGAGCAATCTCTGGTTATCCTACAGATCTTAGTCAGGCAAATAGAAGGATAGTAGTTGTTTGTTGTAGGCGCATAAACAAGCAATAACAATCGAACGCAAAGACAGTAATTAGCTATAGTTAAGGCTTCAGAGGTGCTTCTTATTCTAAATTAACACATCATACTCTCTACTTCAACGATGAATGATTCATTTAATGGCAAGGCTGTAAGTGATTAAGCCATGGGTCATGGTCATTAATCTACTCAGCTCCAGACCAAACATCCGAACGGACTAGACCAATCTAAGAGAGGGTGAAGCACGCACAAGTCAATCTCTTTGTTGATCCTACTCAAAACGCCACAGACAAGGTCAGATCTTCTGGATCAGAGACTGCTGCTCTTATGGTTCTAGCCCTTAGAGCCACAGGAACCTCAATTGCCGCTGACTAACGGGGTTATATGTCACATACCCAATTAATCCAGATAATTCTGTTGGAACCCGTAATGCATCCTCAAGCTGTAGCTCAATACTATCCGGGTCAGGACTCGTAAGAACTCATGTAGAATCGAGATTCATAACGATGAAGAACGATAATGCATCATAGAATAGAATCACAGATTGATTGAAATAGAAAAGTACTTGTATTAATTCATAGGAATCAGCAGAGCTCCTAACCTTAACCTAGGAGGTTTAGTTGCTCATATTGTACAGAGAATAGTTCGAAAGTAATAAGAGATAAAGATTGGTGAAGCTGAAGATCAAAAGTCCTAAATAAGGGTGATCTTTCTTTTATATATACTAAAGTAATACTTAAGAATTACAAAATGAAGTAAACTAAGTAAACTGATGCGAAAATCCACTTCTGGGCCCACTTGGTGAGTGTTTGGGCTGAGCTTGGCTTCTAACTTGAAGGAGTGGGCGTCCAACACCCATTAGAGGGTGTATCCACGCTACCTTGTTCTCCTTGACGGCGTTGAACGCTGGATTGAGTCCTCTTAGGGCATTGAACGCCCCACAGGGGGTAGTTTGGGCGTTCAACGCCCATGTTGGATAGTCCCATCTGAAAAAACGTATAGACCATTATATATTGCTGGAAAGTTCTGGAAGTTAGCTTTCCAACGCCATTGAGAACGCATCTTTTGGACCTTTATATCTCTAAAAATGCTCTTTTGAATGCAAGGAGGTCATATTCTGATAGCATCTGCTATGCTTTCCTTGCCTCTGAATCAGACTTTTGCTAGAACTTGCCAAATTCATCCAAAAATCACCTAAAAACATAAAAAAACATAAAAGCTCAAAGTAGAATCCAAAAAGTGAATTTTGCAATAAAAAAATAATGAAACTCAACAAAACATGCTGAAAACACTAAGAAAATAACGTCAAAAAACGTATAAAATATCCGCTCATCACTTGTCATTGTTAGAAAAAAACAACTGTAGAATTATCGCAATACAGTCTTAGTGGCTTTGTTATACTTTTAATGATACGAAGCCTTGAGATAAAATTTTGCAACCACAATGCTTGAATTGTAGCTTCAAAGAATGCCACAAATTGTGCCTCTATAGTAGAAGTAGCAATGATAGATTCTTTTGTGCTTTTCCATGAAATAGCTCCTCCATCTAACATAAAAGCATAACCAAAAGTTGACTTTCTCGAGTCTATGCATCCAGCGAAATCTGAATCTGAGTAGCCATCTACTTCAAGGCCATCAAATTTTTTGTAAGTGAGTGATGAACGGATTTTTGACGGTTTAGAATTCCTCAATGAATTCTCATTGCAAGTATAGTTTCTAAACCAACAAATAATCCTTTCATGCAAAAAAAAATTGTTTGTCACAAGTAACAAACCCCAATAAAAATAATAACCAAAGTATTCAAACCTCGGGTCGTCTCTCAAGGAATTGCAGGGAAGTGTACTTATAATTGGTTATGAGATTAGTATCTTTTTGGGTTTTTTGAAATGTGGAACAAGGAATGTAAATAGCAAGGAAATAAAATAATAATTAAGAAAAGTCTTAGCAAGGATTGATAATTAGAATTCCTATCCCTATTCATAGTCACTTGTGATGGTAATTGTCTTTTGCTATCACTTAGTTAACCTCTAACAATTGAAGGTAAGTTAAGGGAGAAAATCACCATGAACCCTCAAGTCCTAGTCAACTCCTAAGGAAAGACTAGAGTTACTGGAATTCAAGTCAACTAGCAACTTTCAATTGTCAATCAAGAAGAGACTTTGATCATTCAAGAGTTTCTAATTACCCAATCTTAGCTAAGAACATAGAAAGCTAGTTTAAAATCCAACCAAGTATTTCATCAAGCACTTGATGGGCGCAAAGTAAAAGCATAAAAAAACAATAGAGAATGTAAAATCTAAAACCATAATTGCAAGCATCAATGATAACAAATAAATGAAGAAGCAATAAATATGAAATACCTCAAATTGAATTAAAAGGGAAATCAATTCTAACATGATAATTCATAAACTAAAATAGCAACATAAAGAGATCAACAAGAGAAATGGATAAACTAAAGTACTAGAACAAATAAAAGTAGAAGAGAAACTAAATTGCAATAAGATAAAATTCAGAATTTGAGAAGAACTAAACCTAAAAATCCTAAAACTTAGAGAGAGGAGAGAGCCTCTCTCTAGAAAAACTACATCTAAAACCTAAAATTATGTGAATGAATGCTGTGTCCATGATTCCTCCGCTCTACAGCCTCTATTCTGTGTTTTTGGGCTTGAAACTGGGCCAAAAGGAGCCCAGAAATCGCCCCCAGCGTCTTCTGTGTAATGCAGCACGTGACGCTTTGTCACGCATACACGTCATCCACGCGTACGCGTCGTCCACGCGTACGCGTCGTCCACGCGTACGCGTCGCTTGGCCAAAATCCTGGTCACACGTACACATCGCTCGTTTGCTGCGCCAGTCACGCGTACGCGTTGCTCACACGTATGCGTCGCTGCCAGCTTCTCAAAACACCATTTTCTTGCGTTCCTTCCACTTTTTCATGCTTCCTTTCCATCCTCTAAGCCATTCCTGCCCTATAAACCCTGAAAACACTTAACAAACATATCACGGCATCGAATGGAAATAAGAGAGGATTAAACATAATTTAAGGCCAAAGAAGCATATTTTCAATCATCGCACAAAATTAGGAAGGAAAATGTAAAACATGCGAATTCTATGAATATGTGTGAGAATAGTGGATAAAATCCACTCAATTAAGCACAAGATAAATCCTAAAAATGGGGTTTATCAATCTCCCCACACTTAAACATTAGCATGTCCTCATGCTAAGCTCAAGAGAAACTATAAAAGAGTGAAAAGGAATGGTAGAATGTATGAAATGCAACCTATCTATATGAATGCAACTAAATGTGAAATGCTTTTACCTACTTGGTTTAAAAGTAATTAAATTTTCCAAGACTAAATATAAACTGGATTCCACTAATTCAAATCTCAAAATAAAGTACAAGTAGACTTGTAAGAAGATAGCTCATGAAAGCCGGGAACATAGAATCAAGCATTGAACCCTCACTGGAAGTGTATATGCACCCTAATCTCTCAGGTGTCTAGGATTAATTTACTCTAATCTCCTCTAGTCATGCTTTCTAAAACTTTGTTCTTCATCTAACCAATCAACAACTATTTAATGTACAAATGCAAACATCATGAGGGCTTTTTAAGGTTGTAATGGGGCTAAGGTAAAGGTGAAGATACATGTATGGCCAAGTGAGTTATACTTTGAATCTTTGACTAACCTAAATTCTCACCTAACACACACATATACTCTATATAATTCTAAAATCATGCCTAGCTACCCAAAATCTCACTTTTGTATATTTCACGTACTCATGCATCAATTTTTAATTCCATCACATGTGCATTGATCTTTTTATTGAACTTAGCATTTGGGTGATTTTATCCCCTATTCATTTATTTCTTTTCTTTTCTCTTTTTTTTCTTTTTTTTGTTCTTTTTTATCATAAATAAAAACATAATATATCAATGCATATGGTTTTTCTAATTTCACATGAGCAAGCACCCAAATTTCCAATATTTGTCAGTAAAAACACAACACATTCTCATCAACCCAAGTTCCCATATTTCCCCACACTTAGTTGACACACACTCTCTATCTTAAGCTAACCAAAGATTCAAATGGGGTAATTAATTATTTTTCCGCTTAAGACTAGTGATGTGGTAATATAAAGAACAAATAGGGATTAAAAGGCTTAAAGTGGCAAACAAAGGTAATTGAAACGGTAGGCTATTTGGGGTAAGTGAGCTAATAACAAATGATGGCCTCAATCATATGTATGCATGCAAATACACTAAACAACGGGCATATAGAATAGAACAAACCATAGATTGCAATCATAGAGAAGAAAACACACAGGAATAAAATCATGGTTAAATAATGTAACCATATAATTAAGCTCAAAATCTCACAGGTTGCATGTTCTTAGTTATAAACCATGTTCCAAATTACAATCTTCAAACAAGTTTAACACAAATTTTAATTTGAATTAGTGAAACACTATAAAAAGAGTCTTGAAAAAGAACTTATCACTTCAACCAAGTAGTGGTAGAAGAACATGCACAAAATCAAGCAAACATGCAATCAAACATGCAAATGCAACAACTAATTTAACAAGGAAAATTAGACATTGGTGTTGAAATAGGAAATAACTAACCCACGGAAGTCGGTATTGACCTCCCCACACTTAAAGATTGCACCGCCCTCAGTGCATGCTAAGATGTGCAAGTGGACGGGTGGCTCCAACTGACGCTTTTTCTCCAAAGAATGTGTGTAGGAACTTGTTTGCCGCCCCATGTAAAAGTTTTCCGTTTTCCTTCTTGATGGCCATCCTGAAAGAAGAGAAAAGGGAAAAAAAGTAACCCAGGAACAAAGATAAGAAACAAATAAAATATGGGTGGGTTAATGTCAAATAATGAGGGTCTCAATTACATGGTAGCTACAACATGCAAGTGAGAAAATAGTAGAAGCAAATGGCATATCAATAGTGTAAAAATTGCAACAAAGGGGAAGAGATAGTGGGTCATGAAAGACAATATAAATTCATGTCAATGCAAATGGAATACAAGTATCATAAAAAATTAGCATTGACTTAAATAATATTACCCAATCAAAATAAAACAAGTCATGTAACACCAGAATAATGCAAGAAATATTCAACAGTTGAGCAAGAAAATTCAACACCGAAGAAAAAAATATCAAATTTAGAAAAGAAAATGAAAACATGCACAAAATTAAAATACAATTAGTGAAGGCATGCAAATGCAATAAGGAAAATAGAATGAAAGAGAATAAGGATGAGAAGTTAAAGAAATGAAGAAGAAGAAGATGAAAGTAAGAAGGGAGGAGGAAAGAAGGAGAAAGGAGAGAAGAAAGAAGTATGAATTGAAAAAAGGGCGCGACACGTGCGCGCGCATCACACGTACACGAGCAAACTAAAATGGCCATGCGACGCGTAAGCGTTGCCCACGCGTACGCGTGGATGCCCAAAGAAGAAAAGTGATGCGCGAGCGTTCGTCACGCGTACGCATGACAACTCGTGCGATTCCAGCACAGTGGCAGCGCAATTTTCTGTTCAATTCGCTCTTTACGCTGATTTTCATGTCCACGCGTACGCGTGAGGCACGCGTACGCGTGGGGTGGCTTGTGTGCCACGCACCCCTCCCATGCGTCTCCATCGCAACTCTCTGGTCAATTCAAAGGTTTTGCGCATTCACGCATGACGCGTACGCGTCATAGACGCCTGCGTTGAATGCTCTTTTTTTATGTAGAATGCAGGTGATTATGCAGAATTTTATAAATGAACACTGATAAAAAATAAAATAAAACTAATAATAAAAATGGATGATCATACCATGGTGGGTTGTCTCCCACCTAGCACTATTAGTTAAAGTCCTTAAGTTGGACATTTGGTGAGCTCCTTGTCATGGTGGCTTGTGCTTGAACTCATCTTGAAACTGCCACCAACGCTTGGACTTCTAATAAGCTCTATCAATTCCAAGTAAATTCCCTAAGCTTTGATGGAGTTCTTCACAAGCTTTGAGCTCCTAAAATTGATCCTCTTGTATTCCGGGATCCCCAAATCTTGTTTCTACACCCGTCTTCAATTTGATCATCATGATTCCATCCGGGTGGTTTAGCCTTGGAATTCTCATGTAAGCACCCAAACATCCTCCTAGACCCAATAAATTGAGAATTATACCAACCCTTGCAATTAGGCCTTGAGCTTCCAACCATAACGAACCTAGGATGGTGTTGCCAACCGCTAACCATCTCCCTTTTACTCTTAAAACCGCAAATAGCTCTAAGTTGTCCATCCGTTTCAAGCAAAACATATTCAAGTGGGAAGGTAGATGATACGTGCTTCAAATGTTCGTGATATGGAGAGTTCAAGAGTTATTTAGAAGATAGTTTAGTTTACATTTTTAGAATATTTTATTTAATGTATTTTTATTTTATTTATTTAATTACTAGATTGGGCCTTATGTTTATGGGCTTTAGGTTTTTTCTTTGTTTTAACCTAATAAGAGGTTATAAATATCTCCTTAGCTATTGTAGTCGTAGCATAGAATTTTTAGTGGTTTAAAACCCTTTTTTGGTTTCATGATGAAACCATGGTGTGGACAATTGAGGTTGAGGAGTCCCTCTCTTGTTCCATCGGGAAATTGGTTAGAAGGTTGAGGAGTCCCTTCGATTTAATTTCCAAACTATGGCGTTGACAAATTAGGTTGAGGAGTTCCTTTCTTGTTGCGTCAAGAAATTGGGTAGAAAGTAGAGTGATTCTCTTTGTACTCAATTTCAATCTATCCTGTTTATTTCTATTTCAATTACAATTTATCTTTTATATTCAATTTCAATTCTTATCTTATTTATCCTTTTATTTCTTTATCATTTGGTATCAGAGCTCAGGTATTAGATTAATTCTTATTAATCTATATTTGTTCTTCTTTTATCATAAAAAAAGTCCAGTGTATGTCGCGTCTTTCTTTTTGTTCTTGTATTCTTGTTTTCGTTTGCATTTCATTATTGTTTAAAAAAAAGCATAAAGTGCAAAAAAACAAAAAACAAAAAAAGGAAGAAAAAAACAAAAAAAAAAAGAAATTATCTTCCTTGTAATTATTGTCCTTTTCATATATTATTTTTTTTCCACCTACAAGATTCAAGGACGAATCTTTTTTGAAGAGGAGGAGAATGATACGTGCTTCAAATGTTCGTGATATGGAGAGTTCAAGAGTTATTTAGAAGATATTTTAGTTTACATTTTTAGAATATTTTATTTAATGTATTTTTATTTTGTTTATTTAATTACTAAATTGGGCCTTATGTTTATGGGCTTTAGGTTTTTTCTTTGTTTTAATCTAATAAGAGGTTATAAATACCTCCTTAACTATTGTAGTCGTAGCATAGAATTTTTAGAGGTTTAAAACCCCTTTTTGGTTTCGTGATGAAACCATAGTGTGAACAATTGAGGTTGAGGAGTCCCTCTCTTGTTGCATCGGGGAATTGGTTAGAAGGTTGAGGAGTCCCTTCAATTCAATTTCCAAACTATGGCGTTGACAAATTAGGTTGAGGAGTCCCTTTCTTGTTGCGTTAAGAAATTGGGTAGAAAGTAGAGTGATTCTCTTTGTACTCAATTTCAATCTATCCTGTTTATTTCTATTTCAATTACAATTTATCTTTTATATTCAACTTCAATTCTTATCTTATTTATCCTTTTATTTCTTTATCATTTGGTATCAGAGCTCAGGTATTAGATTAATTCTTATTAATCTATATTTGTTCTTCTTTTATCATAAAAAAAAAGTCCAGTGTATGTCGCGTCTTTCTTTTTGTTCTTGTATTATTGTTTTCGTTTGCATTTCATTATTGTTTGAAAAAAAGCATAAAGTGCAAAAAAACAAAAAAAAAGGAAGAAAAAAACAAAAAAAAAAAGAAATTATCTTCCTTGTACTTATTGTCCTTTTCATATATTATTTTTTTTCCACCTACAAGATTCGAGGACGAATCTTTTTTGAAGAGGACGAGAATGATACGTGCTTCAAATGTTCTTGATATAGAGAGTTCAAGAGTTATTTAGAAGATATTTTAGTTTACATTTTTAGAATATTTTATTTAATGTATTTTTATTTTGTTTATTTAATTACTAGATTGGGCCTTATGTTTATGGGCTTTAGGTTTTTTCTTTGTTTTAACCTAATAAGAGGTTATAAATACCTCATTAGCTATTGTAGTCGTAGCATAGAATTTTTAGAGATTTAAAACCCCTTTTTGGTTTCGTGATGAAACCATGGTGTGGACAATTGAGGTTGAAGAGTCCCTCTCTTGTTGCATCGGGGAATCGGTTAGAAGGTTAACCAATCCTTGTGGGATTCGACCTCACTCTATTGTGAGTTTTTACTTGACGATAACCGGTGCACTTGCCGGAAGGAATTTTGCCGATCGTGCAATTTCCTAAATCGTAGCATAACTAGTTTATGCGCATCAAGGAGTCCCTTCGATTCAATTTTCAAACTATGGAATTGACAAATTAGGTTGAGGAGTCCCTTTTTTGTTGCGTCAAGAAATTGGGTAGAAAGTAGAGTGATTCTCTTTGTACTCAATTTCAATCTATCCTGTTTATTTCTATTTCAATTACAATTTATCTTTTATATTCAATTTCAATTCTTATCTTATTTATCCTTTTATTTCTTTATCAGTAGAGTTTAAGGATAAGAATTTTACCCACTTGAATGTTGTGTTGGTTGGTAATGGCTTGGGGGGAGGTATCTCCAGTGGCGGCCTTGCCAATGTATGCTTCACTCTCTTGGGCTCCTCTTTGATGATCTCCACCTCTTGACAAGCTTCTGCAACATTAACCTTTTCCTCTAGTTCAATGGGAGAGGGTTCAATTGTAGGTAAGAACTCATTAATTATTGGACCCATCCCATGATCAACCTCCTCAAAGTCTTTAACCATGATATGCCTTGGAGGTTGTACACCTTCCTCAACATCAAATTCAAATGTTTTGGAAGGAGGCTCTATGACTCGAGATTTCCATGGAGGTTCTGCATCTCCTAAGTCCTCAACCACTTCCTTTTCTTCGATAATTTCGGTTTTCTCCACTTTCTCTAGTACAAAATCTAACTCCTCCTTGATAACTTCCACCTCTTGACAATTTTCTTCAATTCCCCCTAATTCTTCAACTACTCCTTCATCTTCAAGGGTCTCTCCTACCTCCACTTTTTAGGCCTCCTCTTGCTTCTCTTGAAGTATGTATGCGTGAACCCGATCCATTACGTCCCTAAGACAATCCTTTCTCTCTTGTTCCATGTCAATAGCATAATTGGGATCATGTTGCTCTTGTATTGATGGATATGGGTGAAAAGTAAATGCACCAAAGCTTGAGGGTTGAGTATTGGGGGTAAAGGATGGATCCACACGGGATATAAGAGTTTGGAGAGTAGAGGTGAGACCGATGAGAGCAGAGGTAAGTGTGGTTTAAAGCTCCTGTTGCCCTTGGCGAATAACACTAAAGGTATCATCTATGGGAGCTTGGGGTGGATAGGAGGGTTCATCTATTGGGAGAAAAGGCTCATAATATGGAGGTGGTTCTTCTTGATAAGGGTATGGAGATGGTTTATATTGAGGTGGTGATTCTGGGTATGGTTCATATGGTTCGTATAGTGGTTGGTATGGTGGATAAGGGTTAGGGTCATATGGAGGTGAATGGTGGAAAGGGGCTTGTGAGTATGGTGGCTCAAAGCTATGTTGAGGAGGGGGTTCATAGGCATATGGTGGGGCTTGTTGGTAACTACAAGGGGGTCCACCATATCCATTGTCTTGGGATGCATCGTAGAATGGTTGTTGCTCATGGCACATTGGAGGAGGTTGTTGCCGAAAGGTTTGATCAAATCCTTGTGGCTCCTCCCATCTTTGATTGTCCCAACCTTGATGCATGTTCGCATTATAGCTTTCATTCCCTACAACATAATTTGAACCAAACTCGTAGCCAAAGGGATGAGAATTCATAGTAGCAAGAGAAATAAAAACTAATAAAAATAAGCAACAAAGTCCTAAAACTAACAAAAACTAACAAATAAGCAAAAAGGCAAATATGTACAATAACCAATAATAAGGCACACGTTTGCAATTCCCCGGCAACGGCGCCATTTTGATGAATGGATTTTTGACGGTTTAGAATTCCTCAATGAATTCTCGTTGCAAGTATAGTTTCTAAACCAACAAATAATCCTTTCATGCAAAAAAAATTGTTTGTCACAAGTAACAAACCCCAATAAAAATAATAACCAAAGTATTCAAACCTCGGGTCATCTCTCAAGGAATTGCAGGGAAGTGTACTTATAATTGGTTATGAGATTAGTATCTTTTTGGGTTTTTTGAAATGTGGAACAAGGAACGTAAATAGCAAGGAAATAAAATAATAATTAAGAAAAGTCTTAGCAAGGATTGATAATTAGAATTCTTATCCCTATTATCATAGTCACTTGTGATGGTAATTGCCTTTTGCTATCACTTAGTTAACCTCTAACAATTGAAGGTAAGTCAAACGAGAAAATCAACATGAACCCTTAAGTCCTAGTTAACTCCTAAGAAAAGACTTGAGTTAGTGGAATTCAAGTCAACTAGCAACTTTCAATTGTCAATCAACAAGAGACTTTGATAATTCAAGAGTCTCTAATTACTCAATCTTAGCTAAGAACATAAAAAGCTAGTTTAAAATCCAACCAAGCATTTCATCAAGCACTTGATGGGCGCAAAGTAAAAGCATAGAAAAATAATAGAGAATGTAAAATCTAAAACCAACAATTTCAAGCATCAATGATAACAAATAAAGGAAGAAGCAATAAACATGAAATACCTCAAATTGCATTAAAAGGAAAATCAATTCTAACATGAGAATTAATAAACTAAAATAGCAACATTAAGAGATCAACAAGAGAAATAGATAAACTAAAGTACTAGAACAAATAAAAGTAGAAGAGAAACTAAATTGCAATAAGATAAAATTCAGAATTTGAGAAGAACTAAACCTAAAAATCCTAAAACCTAGAGAGAGGAGAGAGCCTCTCTCTCTAGAAAAACTACATCTAAAACCTAAAATTATGTGAATGAATGTTGTGTCCATGATTCCCCCACTCTGCAGCCTCTATTCTGTGTTTTCGAACTTGGAACTGGGCCAAAAGGAGCCCGAAAATCGCCCCCAGCGTCTTCTGTGTAATGCAGTACGTGACGCTTTGTCACGCGTACGCGTCGCTCGTCTTCTGCGCCAGTCATGCGTACGCATCGCCCACGCGTACGCGTCGCTGCCAGCTTCTCAAAACACCATTTTCTTGCGTTCCTTCCACTTTTGCATGCTTCCTTTCCATTCTCTAAGTTATTCCTGCCCTATAAACTCTGAAAACACTTAACAAACATATCACAACATCGAATGGTAATAAGAGAGGATTAAACATAGCAAATTTAAGGCCAAAGAAGCATGTTTTCAATCATAGCACAAAATTCGGAAGGAAAATGTAAAACATGCGAATTCTATGAATAGGTGTGAGAATAGTGGATAAAATCCACTCAATTAAGCACAAGATAAATCCTAAAAATGGGGTTTATCAGTGAGCATATGTTCCTTGGTTCCTTGTAAATACTTAAGGATTTTCTTTGCAGCTTTTCAGTGGTCTATTCCAAGATTACTTTGATATTGACTCAATATTCCAATAGAAAACTTATATCTAGTCTAGTGCATGTCTGAATATATATCAGACTTCCAATTACTAAAGTATAAGAAATATACTCCATTGCTTTTTGTTCTAATTTATTATTGGGACATTGCATTTGACTAGATTTATCTTCCTTATAAATTGGAACTATTCTTGAGAAACAACCTTCCATTCTAACACCTTGCAATCTATCACGGAATATTTCTATTCCTATTACATAAGATGCATTACACATATCTTTCATTTGAAATTTATTAGAGAAAAAGTTCTTTACATCATATAACAAATTAACATCATTAGCAGCAAGAAATATGTCATCAACATATAAGACCAGTATAATAAACTTGCTCCCATTGACTTTCATGTAGATATACCTATCTATAGCATTCTCCAAAAATCATATGACAAGATGGTATCATTAAATTTGATAAATTATTGTTTAGAAGCTTGTTTTAGTCGATATATTGATATGTTCAATTTACACACCAAATTTTCTTTTTCGGTGGTCAAGAACCCTTGAGATTGGTCCATATAAACCTCTTCTTCTAAGTTAGCAATGAGAAAGACGGTCTTTACATTCATTTGACGATGCTCTAAATCATAATGAGCCACCAAAGCCATAATAATTCTTAAAAAATCCTTCTTCAAAATTGGTGAAAATATTTTTTATAGTCAATGCCATCCTTTTGGGTGTAACCTTTGGCAAGAAGTCTAACCTTATAGCTTTCAATATTACCTTGTGAGTCACGTTTAATCTTAAATACCCATTTACAACCAATTTGTTTTGAACCTTTAGGCAACTCGACTAAATCCTAAACTTTACTGGCATCCATTGATTTCAACTCTTCTTTCATAGCATTTAACTATTTTTTAGAATTGTGAGATTCATGAATTGCTTAGAAGATATTGGATCTTTATCAATGATTAAGTCACACTCTTCCTCAAGTGAGTAAACCACAAAATCATATGAAATTGTTAGCCTTATCTGCCTTAGTAACCTTCTTAAGATTTCTTGTAGTTCGTCTATCACTTTCTCATTTAGAACTTGTACATCATTGTTAGGCTCAACATTTGTATGTTCATCTAGTGAGTTTGGAATGCTACATTGTTGTCTTGGCACCGTGACACAATAATAGGAACAACAACTTAAGAAGACATGTGTAGGAGTTATTACATGGTTCTCTCGAATATCTACCTTTCGTGATTTCTCACTCCCACTAAAATGACCATTTTGCATTTCCAGATTCAATTATTCTCGTACTATAATTAGGGTGTACCCTTTTGATTTATCCGAATAACCTATGAAGTAACCATTAATAGTTCTTGAATCAAGCTTATTTTCATATGGATTATATGCTCTTCCTTCTGCTGGGCAGCCCCAAATATGAAGATGTCTTGAACTGGATTTTCTTTCTGACCATAGTTCATAAGGTGTCTTAAGAATCGCTTTACTACGAATGCTATCAGTAGATACGCAACAGATTTTAATGCATGCATCCATAAAGATAAAGGTACATTACTATCATTTATCATGCCCCTAACTATTTCCATAAGAGTACGATTCCGCCTTTCAGCTACACCATTTTGTTGTAGTGTACCAGGCATTGTATAATGTATGCATATGCCTCGACTTTCAAGAAGTTTTGCAAATGAACTTTGGCATTGTCTATTTTCAATAAATTTTTTCATAATATTCACCACCTCTATCAAACCTCACAACCTTTATTTTTCTATCTAATTGTCTTTCTACCTCATTAATGAATATTTCAAGAATATTCACAGATTGAGACTTTTCGTGGCAAAGATATAAATAACAATATCAAGAGAAGTCACCAATAAAAGTGATAAAAATATTTTCCACCATTCCAAGATGGATTATCAAAAGGACCACAAAGATCAGTGTGTATCAACTCGAGTAGTTGATTGCTTCTTGTGGCTAGATTCTTTGAAATATCTAAGTCAAAATGATTTCAAAACAAATAAGTAAAAAACGTAGACTTTCATAAAGATAAACTTTTCTGAGATGTGCGTTAACCAGATGCATTTATTTATATTAAATTTGTGGCATTCCCTTCTCCTACTGAGAACTTCGGGTTAGGTTCTCACCACTGTAGTCTAATACTTTTCAAAAAACGAACGAGGAAGCCTATGAAGAGTTTACTGAGTATTTGATCGTGCATTAGTTTATTTGTATTTAGTTATTTTTCTTTCGCTGTCATTTATTCTTTTAAGAGGGGCAGAAATTTGTATTATTTGTTATATGTATATAGTAGTATACTAGATGTATTTTATTCTTGAAAATGAAGGTATTTACTTGAGTAGTAGTAGTCATTGATTTTTTTGTGATAATTGGAATATGTACATATCTATGCATGTTTGTATAAAAAAATAAACTAATACATACCGATTTTTAAAGAAAAGTCAATAAGGATGGTAGGTAAAGGCTCCTACATATTATAGTTATATATACTTAAGTCATCGTAATATCCTCGCTATCAGAGTGGCACAGCCAGAAGCGTGGCATTCTGGTTGTGAGGGTTTTACATGAGTAGTTACACCAGAATCTATCCACCAGGTATTATTAGGCACTTCAACAAGATTTGATTTGAAACTTACCGAAACATAATAAATACCTTTCTTTTTGAACAATTTCTTTCTTTTCGGACAATCTTTCTTTACATGTCCAGTCTTGTTACAAAAAAATATTTTAGCGCCTTTTTTTTTTGGACATTGCCATTATGAACCTTTAGCGAAGCATGCTTCTTCTTATCCTTTTTACCCAGTTTATCCTTACTACTACTAGATCCAGCTTGAAATGTGAAATGGAGAGGATTATAATCTCCCTTCCTTTTGAATCAACATGACTTTAATCTCTTCAAAATTTTAATTTTCATTAAGAGTATTATAATTCACTTGAATTGACCAAATTCAAGAGGAAGCGAGTTCATGATAAACTGAAAGACTCACTTACATTCATACCCATGGATTTCAACTTTGCTGTCTGATTAGACATTACAGTCACATGATCATTAATGGGTTGTGACCATTCAAATTTCTTAGTTGTCAGTTCTGTCATAAGGTTGCTCACAATGAACTTGTCAGTTATACCCGATTGAGAATATTCCTTGACTTTAGCCATGAAATCAATAGCATTGTCTGTCTTAGGCATGAATGGCTTAACATTTTCAACCATTTTCATTCTCATCAAGTTCAAATATAGCCTATTTAACCCATCCCAAGCCTCATAAAGAGACTTGTATTCTTCGAAACTAGTCTCAGTAATATCAGTAGGTTTTTGATCCATAACTAATACCAAGTCTAAGTCCATAACACTCAATTAAAATTGGATTTGCTCAGACCAATCAGCATAGTAAATCTATTAAACTTGACAATTTCATTGCCTGAGCCAAACAAATTCATGAAAACTGCAAATATAATATAAACTCCCACATTAACACTTTGAATAATCAAATAATATATCATTTAGATTCAAATAAAACATTTAAAGTATATTAGTATTTTCTTTTTGAGTGATACATTAATATACAACAACACAATAATACTAATTAATTTTAATTTAATTTAATTTGCTTATCAGATATGCACTGAACCAAAAATATTTAATATCTTTAGATATTTAAATATTTCTAATATTGTACCTATATACTGATAAACCCCATTTTTAAGGTTTATCTTGTGTTTAATTTAGAGGATTTTATCGCCTTTTCTCATATTTACCCAAGGAAATAGCATGGTTTCATGATTGTCTCCTAATTTGTACTTAAGTGTGAAAACATGCTTTTTAGGCCCTTAATTGTTAATTTTGATCCACCTTTGATTCCATTAGATGCCTTGATATATTTGTTAGTGAATTCAGATTGGAAAGGCTAGGACTGGATCAAAGGGATGGAGAGGAAAAGCATGCAAGTGGAGAACTCATGAAGAAACAAGGATTTGGGATGCTGAGATCGACGCGCATGCGCAGCAGACGCGCACGCGTGGAAAGTGACGTCACAAGGCGACGCGTAAGCGTACATGACGCATATGCGTGGATAGCAATTTGTCAAGCGACACGTACGCGTGACCCACGCGCACGCGTCGGTGCTCGCACGTGTCCCACTTAAAGTGAATCCGCTGGGGGCAATTTCTAGGCTTCCTAGGCCCAGATCCAACTCATTTTCTGATGCTATTTAACCAAGAAATGAAGAGGGATCAACAATCTAGTGAATTAGTTTAGTTTAGTTTAGTTTTGGAGGAAACGTTAGTTTCTAGAGAGAGAAGCTCTCTCTTCTCTCTAGAATTAGGATTAGGTTTAGGTTAATTTCTTAGATCTAGATCTACTTCTTCTCTTGCCTCAATTTTCCTTTTGCTTTATGAATTCTTATGTAGATCTCTATTTCTCTTTCAATGCAATTTATGATTTCCATGCCTTTTCATGTTGCTTTGATTTTCTATTATGGATCTATTGCCTTTGTAGTTAGATCTCTCTTTAATTCTTGCAATTCATGTTGTTTACCTTTATTACCTTCTATGTGTTTGTTGAAATGCCTCTTTTAGTTATGAGTTAGATTTTGTTCCTCTTGGCCTAGGTAGAGTAATTGGTGACTCTTGAGTTATCAAACTCCTTTGTTGATTGATAATTAGAAGTTGCTAATTAACTTGAATGCCACTAAAGCTAGTCTTTCATCATGATTAGGCTAGGACTTGTGGAATCAAGTTAATTCATCCACTTGACTTTCCTTCATAGTTAGAAGTTAACTAAGTAGGAGCAATGGGCAATTGTTGTCACAATTGAGGAGGATAATGAGGATAGGATTTCTAATTCTCATACCTTGCCAAGAGCTTTGTTAGTTGTTAGTTTATTTCCTTTGTCATTGATATTTCTTGTCTATTACCTCAAAAACTCCAAACATACTTCATAACCAATAACAAGAATACTTTATTGTAATTCCTAGGGAGAACGACCCGAGGTTTGAATACTTCGATTATTTTTATAGGGGTTTGTTACTTGTGACAACCAAATTTTTGTATGAAAGGATTATTGTTGATTTAGAAACTATACTTGTAACAAAATTTCATTTGTGAAATTCTAAACCGTCAAAAATCTATTCATCAAAATGGCGCCGGTTGCCGGGGAGTTGCAATGGATGCGCTTCTTTTCTTTTCCTCTCTTCTTTCCATTTATTTCCTTCTCCTCTCTTCTTCTCTTTTCTCACCCATCATCCAACACTTCCAAACACCATTTATAACCATTCCTTTTAGATAGTTAATTGTTGAGTTAGTTGAATCTTCATTTCATTTTCTTTGTTTTTCCTAATAAGTGTTGGATTATTCATTTTGTCTACTGTCTATTGCTGCTGATTATTGATGAGATGTTAGTTCAACATCAGTATTGTTAATTGTCATTGTTGGATTTTATTATTGAAGTTATAATGTGCTACTTGATTTTGGATTTTTCATGCTTAACCTTTGTGGACACCAAGTACATATGACTTTGCCTTTCAAGCACTCTGAACCTTCTTGAATTGCATGATTTGGCCACTATGTGATTTGAATTCTTTTCTTTGATTAGGCAATTTCTTGATGGATGTTTTGTAGTTATCTTAATGCATTGTGTTTCATGATCATATGCATTCATATGTTGTTTTTGGCTTGAATGCTTTTATGCTTCTTTATTGCTTGTTTGGTTGTTTTAACCCACAAGTTTAGAGCATCTCAAGCATATTAGGATGAGTGAAGTGCATGCTCCTTTTTGTGTAAATGTGACATAACTTTTTATTCTAGTGTGTTCTAGACCGCATGCATCTTAGAACTCACACACGTGTTTCATTAATGTCACACATTGAGTCACTCACTGCATTCTAGTGATTATTACCTTATTCCAACAATGTATGCTTCCTTGTTGTTGCATTTACTTTTCTCATTATCATGTTTTCTATTTTCAGGATGATGCACCACAAGCAAAAATAGAAGCAGAAGAAAAAAACACGCAGCAACCGGTTGATCTACCAACTGAAGGTGGCAATCTGGAGAGTCGCCGTACCCCCTTGCTCATCTTGGAATGCACCGAGGACGGTGCAAACTTTTAAGTGTGGGGAGGTCGTCTGACCAGTCGGTGTTTTTGGGTGACAAGTTTTTAATCCCAACACTTTTGCATTTCATTTTTAGGTCTTTTAGGATTTTTAGTTTCGTTTTCTTATTTTTGCATATATATACATAATAAGCTTAGTCAAAATAATGAAATTTTTCAACCTTCTTGTGTGTATTGTTCTCTTTCTATGATTGTAATCTTTGATTTGTTTGATTCTTTATGTCCATTATTTTGTGTATTCAGGCACTTATATGATTGAAGCTATTGTTTCATTAGCTCACTCACTCAAATAGCCTACCTTTTATCAACTTTTGTTAGCCAACTTTGAGCCTAGGATTAACCCACTTTGTTCTTAATTTTAGCACATTACAAGCCTTGAAGCGAAAAACAATAAATGTCCTTAATTTAGATCTTTGATTAGCTTAGGCTAGTGTGTGTGTGTCATTCAAGTGTGGAGAAACTTAGGACATTGGTTGAAGTAAGAGTATGTTTTTGTTTTTGTTGAAAATATTGAGAATTGGGTACATGCTCATGTGTTAATTAAATGTAAAATCATATGCATTGATAATCTTGTATATATTTTAGTTTGAAAAAAAAAAAGAAAATGAATGATAAAAAAAGAAATATATATATATATATATGAAAAAACAAAAGAAAAGAAAAGAAATAGAAAGGAAAGAAAAAGAAAAAGAAAAAAAGAAAGAAATAAAAAGGAGACAAAATGCCCCAAAGCAAAGTTCAATAAGAATCAATACATAAGTATTGTGAAATGAAAAGGAAATGCATGAGTATGTGAAAAAGTGAAAAATGGGTAGTTAGGTTAGCTTTGAAATTGTATAGGATGTCATAGGTTAGGTGGAAAGTCTAAGCTTATCAAGGATTCAAATTTCAAGTCCATTTGACCAAATATGCATCCTACCTTGACCTTAGCCCCATTACAACCTATGAAAAGACCTCATGATAATTGTATGCATGCATGAAGTAATTGTTGATTGTTAGATAAAAAACAAATCTTGGAAAGCATGATTAGGAGAGAATTGAGTGGATCGACCCTAAACACTTGAGTGACTAGAGTGCAAACACTTCCGGTGAGGGTTCGATTGCTCAATTACATGTCCCCACCTATGATCATCACTCTTCTTGCAAGTTTATAAAAATATTTAATAACTCAATTCAATTGTGGATTAGATTTGCTATTGCCTTAGCCCTTGTGCCTATATATGTTCTTTTAGAAATTAATTTATTTTGACCAAGTAGTTGCATTCATATAGATAATTGCATTTAGATAGGATGCATTTAGTAGTTGTTACATTGAATAAATGTTGAAACCTTTTATTTCCTTCTTGATTTAGCATGAGGACATGCTATGGTTTAAATGTGGGGAGGTTGATAAATCCCATTTTTAGGGTCTATCTTGTGCTTAATTTAGGGGATTTTATCACCTTTTCTCACATCTACCCAAGGAAATAGCATGGTTTCATGATTGTCTCCTAATTTGTGCTTAAGTATGAAAACATATTTTTTAGGCCCTTAATTGCTAATTTTGATTCACCTTTGATTCCAATAGATGCCTTGATATGTTTGTTATTGAATTCAGATTGGAAAGACTAGGAATGGATCAAAGGGATGGAGAAGAAAAGCATGCAAGTAGAGAACTCATGAAGAAACAAGGATTTGGGATGCTAAGATCGACGCGCACGCGCAGCAGACGCGCACGCGTGGAAAGTGACGTCGCAAGGCGACGCGTACGCGTGGATAGCAATTTTTCAAGCGACGCGTACGCGTGACCCACGCGCACGCATTGGTGCTCGCACGTGACCCACTTAAAGTGAATCTACTGGGGGGCGATTTCTGGGCTTCCCAGGCCCAGATCCAACTCATTTTCTGATGCTATTCAACTCAAGGAATGAAGAGGGATCAACAATCTAGTGAATTAGTTTAGTTTAGTTTGGTTTTGGAGGGAAAGTTAGTTTGTAGAGAGAGAAACTCTCTCTTCTCTCTAGAATTAGGATTAGGTTTAGGTTAATTTCTTATATCTAGATCTACTTCTTCTCTTACTTCAATTTTCCTTTTGCTTTATGAATTCTTATGTAGATCTCTATTTCTCTTTCAATGCAATTTATGATTTTCATGTCTTTTCATGTTGCTTTGATTTTCTATTATGGATCTACTATTGCCTTTGTAGTTAGATCTCTCTTTAATTCTTGCAATTCATGTTGTTTACCTTTATTGCCTTCTATGTGTTTGTTGAAATACCTCTTTTAGTTATGAGTTAGATTTTGTTCCTCTTGGCCTAGGTAGAGTAATTGGTGACTCTTGAGTTATCAAACTCCTTTGTTGATTGATAATTAGAAGTTGCTAATTAACTTGAATGTCACTAAAGCTAGTCTTTCATCATGATTAGGCTAGGACTTGTGGAATCAAGTTAATTCATCCACTTGACTTTTCTTCATAGTTAGAAGTTAACTAAGTGGGAGCAATGGACAATTGTTGTCACAATTGAGGAGGATAATGAGGATAGGATTTCTAGTTCTCATACCTTGCCAAGAGCTTTGTTAGTTGTTAATTTATTTCCTTTGTCATTTATATTTCTTGTCTATTACCTCAAAAACTCCAAACATACTTCATAACCAATAACAAGAATACTTTATTGCAATTCTTAGGAAGAATGACCCGAGGTTTGAATACTTCGGTTATTTTTATAGGGGTTTGTTACTTGTGACAACCAAATTTTTATATGAAAGGATTATTGTTGGTTTAGAAACTATACTTGTAACAAAATTTCATTTGTAAAATTCTAAACCGTCAAAAATCTATGCATCATATACCAACAATCTTGCCAATTTAATATAAAATAATTAATCTACTTTTGGGTGTGATTTTTAAATACCTTATAGCAACAAACACAATATATATTTTTACATTATCAGATTTGACCATTTTGATGGCTAATAAATAATTCTAAATACACAAAAAATTTGCACTGCTAGAATTTTTAAATATTTATTTGATTTATACAAATTGAACAAATTAATTTATGAATAATCATAAATTTTATACCCTTGTTCTGACAATTAGAATTTGATTTTTTTTTATTAATACATAAATTATTTTTAAATAAAAGATCTTAAAATTTACCATTATCACGTCATAAAAGCATAAATAAAATACATATTCACCTGTAAATTATAGACACACCATATTTTTATTGCTCTTACTGATCTTTGTGTTATGAGCATACGTTCTATTCAATTGAGTTATTGTGCAGTCTTTTAATATTTTTGAATGCTTTTTCTCTCTTCTTTCTTTTTTTTTTTGTTGATGGCATAGAAAAAAAAATTAAAATTATTACTTTTTAAAAACGTTTTACTTTTCTTGTCACGTATTTTTTTTTAAACCAATA
>NC_029791.2:51156083-51160258 GCF_000816755.2 Arachis ipaensis
TTTTAAATTATAAATTTTAAAATTATAACTTATTCTTCTCAAGACTGTTTTAGATATTGTCGGTGAGACAGATATATAGAAATTATAGATTGAAAAATTTATTGGTTCTAAAATAAGGATAGAACATAATGTCTTTTTCTTTTTTGTATAAGAAACAAAGTATTCATTCAGTTTTATTATTTTCTAAAATCGGGATGGTAAATATCCGTCTCTGTTTTTGTTTTTGAATCTGTCTCTTTATTTTTGTTTTTGAATCTGTCTCTTTATTTTTGTTTAACAGACATAATCTAAATGCAAATTGAAAATGTGATGACTCCATCCTTTAAAATACTTCTATACTTGCGTTAGTAGTTGAGTTTGGCCATCATATTCAATGTCACTCCCTTTATTATCTCATTCTTTTAATTTCAAATTAATATAGTTGTAGAATACTAGCAAGCAAATTATTTTTAAGTATTTATTTTTGTATCCATCTTCATGTTATTCATATATATGATGATATGTATAATCATGTGGGTAAAAAATATGAGATGATATCTCCATTTTATTTTAATCGCTTTGGCTAATATATATTTTAAAAATTGAAGTTAAAATTATTAATTATGAATAATAGACAATTTTTAAAAAATATCTAATTACACTGCTTTTATAAATATCCATATTTTATATTTTTGATGATTGGAAATACACTTTATATTATTCAGTGGAAAAAAACAACTCAACATCGTTAGGGACGATCTACAGCGCCGTAATTGAACAACACAATAGCAGTACTTATTAAGCTTTAATTTAGCTAAACTCTGTTTAGTTTGTCTATATCCATCAACTAGAGTCCTAAACAATGAAGCATGCCATAAATGCAGCTGACTTGGTAGCTCCAGCATCCAAAAGGGAGTTTAGGAATTGTATAACATGGAAATTGAGGTTCTTTAATATGTGGCATGTAAGGATTAACTATTTATAACTTCAACGCTTCCATTTATGGGAGCAAGAAACGTAAATGTGCATGAAGATAAGAGAGACACATTAACATCCAATGTATGCATTTAATGCGATTGGAAATATAATGTTGTAGTAGTAGTATAACAGACGTAAGCTAATTAATGCAATAGCCATATTTCAGATCTTCATTTGCTGTCATTAATTATAGCCTTTACTTGACTGATCGTGTGTTTAGATTATTTTAGATTCAACATGATTATTTCTTGAAAATAATAGTAGTAATCAAAACCAAACACACCTAATTTAGCCATTTAGGTATTTGATGAACTAGATGAGTCAAGTTATGTTACTATAACTTTTCTCTTTTACACTTTCACGTTAAGTTTAGGAAATGTGGTTGATTTGTCATAAAAAAAAACCTTTCGTTTTTGACAATATTTTATATCCGAAACTTTGGGCTTTTTTAAACAAAAATACTAGATAACTATCAAAATTTATTATTTTTATCTATCAATTAGTCATTAATATTTAAAAGTGTGGACTAAAGTATGTTGTTAGATTATTAAATTAAAATAATTAAGTTGATATAACTAATTATGATGGTCCAAAACAATAAATTCTAACGACCTCCTAACATTTCTCTAATTTTAATAAGTATTTTATATTTTGACATGTATTTAATATTTGTAATTGATTTATTGGTTGAATTTTGATCTACACATAATATAATTGAAAAAATATTTTCAAACCAACAGGCCCTTAGTTTTTGTTATTCTTCCAAATTTTGCCATCAGAGAGAGCTAATTTCGATAGTAGGCTGACATGTATCCCTGTTAAAAAATGAATAAATAATAAAGAAAGCTAAGTTCTGCGGATGATCTCATTCAATTTGTGCAGTACTTTATGTTGTTCATTTAAATATTGCTTCAGCAGATGCTTCGGTTTTCTAGTAAGTAGTATCTTCTTACTATTTATGTGTTATATATTGACCTCTTATTCAATTCACTGAGATGCTATCCTTTATATTCATGATGTCTGTTGAACTTGGAACAAGAATAGTAGTTCATATATTGGAATTTTAACAATCAACAACCTAATTTAAAATGAGTAGCATACAAACGAGTTTATTACATACCCATTGATGAAAAGTCAGTAGTTAAATGGCTACATATATATATATATCAAAGTGAAGTTAATAACAAATTAGAGAAACGCGGTTCTTCTCATTACTAGAAATTACAATGACATCACAAAGAACATGCGCTCTTGCTATTTGATAGTTAAGAGGCCTCATAAACCTCCATTCTTGAAAGAAAAAGGGGAAAAAAGCCTACCGAAATTTTACATCTAAAAACATACACAATAATTGTAGGAACGATCAACACCAGCCACTTTTCTATGTACATAGATATGATTAATTATGATAATAATAATAATAATAATATTATAGTATATATATGTTAGTTTCTTAATTAAAATCTTAATGCTTATATATATAATCTGCTGCCACTCATCACACTCATTCAGTGAAAGTCAAATTAAATTACCCATACTAATTAAGCAGAACTAGAAGATTAATTAATTAATAAGTGAGATTTATCATTTCTGCATTCATGAATCAGCACAAGAGGCTGCATCTGCGTCTCTTCAAGAATGAAGGATTCTGATCTGGTGGATGCATGAACTTGCAATTAGGACAAGAAGGTGATGACTTGCAAAGCATCACCAGCATGTGGCACCTCATGCAAACCGTTGCAACCATCTCCTTCTGATCTTCGCCCTCCAGCAACAACCACGATGGCAGTAGTGGCGGCGACGAAGATGACGGCGACGGTGATTGTGATTGCGATGACGATGATGATGACGTGTCCTTATTGTTGAACACGTCGGCTAATATAGCAGGGGAACTCTTCTTTGTGTCTTCTTTTCTCCTCAGTGATTCACATGTCAGGTTCAGCTCAAGGTCTATGCCCGTTTCAGGGGTTATCTTTGAATCCAATTTCTTCATGTTCATCATCTTTGTGTTACTCATATTTATATGCCCTGACTGATCCATATGAACCAACAGGATAGATTAATTAATTAACAAGAATGCTGAGAAATCATTACTGTAACAATCAATTTCAACCAATACTAGCAGATTGTTAAATAAATCTAATATAAAACCCATTAAAAATGAACCTTAGTTTAGGTTTCGTATGTTCTTACTTTTTAAAAATTTTTAATTTCTTTTCTTTGCAATAATGTGAACTACAATATTGACTATGCAATAAGGATTATTAGATTAATTCACAAAATAACCAAAAGAAATTAAACTATAAGGTACGCGTGAATATATATACCTGAATAGTGAGGTGGTGGTGTTGTAATTTAGCGGAAGGTAGCGGAGTCTGAAGGTGAAACTCTATATCAAAGATGGATTTATTGATTTTCTGATGAGGATTTGCTTCAATCTTTGAGGATTTTGATAGGTCCTTGAAGAAATCTTCGGTAGTAAGTAGTGGCTGTTCCCATTTTCTCTTATTATTGTTTGATGAAAGTTTCAGCTCTGAAGGACTCTCGGGCAGCGCTTTGTGAAAGGAAACCATAGCTTAATAGCTAGGTAAGTAGGTTACGTTACGTTCTACTCCTCTTTAATTTTTCTGAACACACTAAATTTATAGTGTATGATCGAGTTTGTGGTGTGGTGAGTAAATAAAAATGTGAATGGAGGAGTGAGATTAAGTTGGTTATATAGTTGGAGGTGTAAGGGGACACAATACTTAACAAGGGACGAAATTAAAGACCTTTACTGGCTACCTTTGAATGACGTGTTTCTCAAGCTGCCTCGCTCCTCATTCATTCCTTTTTTTTTTTTTATTTTACTTTATTCATTTTTAGTTATTAATTATTTGAACTTCTGATTTCCGGCTCTATTTATTTATACTTAGGGCTCTTTGTCACAGGCTGATTAATTTAAAGAAAAATTTATAGATAACTGTTTCTAAGGACTATCTTTTTTAGATGTATTTTCTATTTGCAGTTTTTAGGGTTAGAATTCAGAAGAGTAAAAATAGAACACATAAAATTTTATTTATGTGTGCCAATTTGCATTTCTGCTATAATAATATAGTTTTAAATCGATAAGACTAAAGTGACAATAATCTAAAATTATTTTATTTAATTTAATATTTATACTTTTATGTATATAATATTTAAAAGTATATATTTATAATATCAAAAGTAATCTAATT
>NC_029791.2:51160547-51160892 GCF_000816755.2 Arachis ipaensis
AAGTAATCTAATTATTTCAGTGATAATTATAAAATAAAATAATTTAACACAAAAAAATTTAGATTAATTTAGACTGAGTTTCTATTGTCTTATAAATATTTTTTATTTTAAATATTGTGGTCGCAGTCTTAATACAAATAGCATGACAATCCGAAAGTTGAAGAGAAAAAAAAATGTATGCATATTTAATTATCACAACTGTTATGATGTCAATGCGATATCTAGATACTAGCAATAAGTTACTTCTAACAATTTTTATTAATTTTGTTTTCTATTTCTTTTAATAATATGAATTTTCTTTCTTATTTACGTTATATATATATATATATATAGGAATACAAAAGA
>NC_029791.2:51161051-51164251 GCF_000816755.2 Arachis ipaensis
TTCATACTTATAATCAAATTAAGTGACTTTTATAGTCAACATAAGAATAAATGTAAAAAATACAATGGTACGGTGGATGATTATTTTTGTATGTTTTTCTAAAATATCTAATTCAACTATTGTCAAAAAAATTTATTTGATGTAAAAAATTTTATTATTTTAATAGTTAATTATTTTATTAGAAAAATGTAAAATAATACAATTAAATATATGTAAACATACTTACTGTTTGATCTTCAGTAAATAATACGAATAAAGATATAAATATGAATTTCCATATTTCAATTATATTGACTAAATTTAAAGATGTATGCAAACTGCATGCATATATACTGTTTTCTTTTATTATTTTATCATCTGTCAATTATGTACGTGTATTTGACTATTCATCAAACTGTTGATATTTATAATAAGTTTAATTTGTATGTTATTAGATATCATGTCTTATCGGAAAAAAATATTACACATCAGGTCAAAATTCCACTTTTACACTAGCAAGATAAGGTACCACTGCCCCTTAACTTATCATAGTAATATTTTGGATACATTTTAGTATTTAAGTTATAAGTTGAAAATTTGTTCGATTCTAATTTTTTTTCATATAAAATTATCTATAAGATTTAATTTATTTTTAAAATTGTCTTTGTCTTAGAGACTAAAATCGTACAAAAATGACGACAGAAGTGAAAATAGAGGTAAATTGTAAATAACTTCTTTTTCTTTTTCTCTTTCTCCTTCTTTTTTTTCCTTTTTCCTTTTGCAGGAGTAGAAATATTCTTTTTTTTATTCTTTTGTTATGGGTAATTTGGTCCAAAATTTTAATATTTAAGTGAAAATGATGATTTTAAAATTTGGTTTTAAACCTTAGGGACAATTTTGTATGCCTAAAAAAGTTAGGAACAAAAAAAATTTTCGACTTATACCTTAAAAACCAAAATCATACTTAACTCTAATATTTTAGAATAACTAAACATATGATGATTCATTATTTCAGGATATTAATTAAGTAACTAATTATTTTATTAGTATTAACAACAAAGAGATTTCACTTAAAGTAAAAAGGATAAAGTATATTTTTTGTCTTTTTTGAAGTTTGATAAAAGTTTTAAAAATATCTCTAAGTTTTATTTTGTTTTAATTTTGTTCCAAAAGTTTTCGATTTGCATCAAATATACCTCTAACGACTAATTTTTCAAAAAATTTAAGACCAATTCAACAACAATTTCATAAGAACAACTCTAATCACAAGCAAATCAAGTATAATTTTCATGCATTATTATTAGATTGATCTTAAATTTTTTGAAAATTTAGCCATCGAAGATATATTTGATGCAAATCAAAAATTTTTAGAACAAAATTGAAACAAAATAAAATTTAAGAATATTTTTAAAATTTTTACCAAATTTCAAAAACAAAAAATATATTTTACCCAATTAAAAATTTTAAATATGATTTTGAAAACATATAAATATATTTTTTGATATGTATATGGTCTAGCATAATTAATGTTGGTAGTGTGTACAGTTGAAGGGAAGAAGGTCCTTGAATGCCAAAGGGTTCTTTATTTAATGTTAAGATAATAACTCCAACTTCCCCAATTAGGTCACTGAAGAAACTAAGAACTTTAAAGCTCTCCAACACCCTCTTCAGCCATTAAAACGAGCACCGAACCACATATCCTTATATGCATGGATATGATGACCTATGGTATTTAACACACTCTCTGATGGAAGTAAAGGCTCTCTCTCAACACCTTCGGCTATTAAATCAACCAAGTCCTATAATAGTATATGAGTTACCCAAACAAATGAACAGAGAAATATATTGTTCCTTCTCTCTCCTTAATAAATCCTTAGAACAACCACTGCCCATCTCATCTCTTGATATATCTTCAGCTCCATTTCATGCATTCATGCTACTAATATTAATAATGTTAAGTAGTTCTAACTTCTATGTTCTAACTCAATGCCCCAAAAATAATAACAGTTAAGAGACAGTCTATCCAAAGCAAAGACTTGCATTTAATTAGGGTTTACAATTTCAAAAAGGAAAAAAAATAATATCACAACTAATAATTTAGTATTTTACACTTGTTCTATTTGTTATAACTCGGTTATAACTGATCTATTTATACTTTCGTAGTTATGATTTTTTATTTTAATTATTTATTGTAAAACTTTATAACCGACCAACACTTATAATTCTACAACACTTAAGAAAAGAAAGCTTTTGATGAAAAATATAGGTTTTAAATTCCATTTGAGTTTCTTTTAAGAAAATACCAAAAATTAATTTAAGTGTTAGAATACTTTTTGTAGGTATTTACATTTCGTATATTTTTTAATGGACATATATCTCATTCATCAAGAAGAATATGAGCTTATTCTAAAGTGGATGAACTATATAAAAGAGTGATTAGTTATACAAGAACAACACTTGCCATCTTAAAATCACAAACAGATAACTCAATTATATTTTCCCCTAACTTTCTTTTCAATCTAACACATGCCAAAAATTAGTTTAAAATATGAAATACCTTAAAATATAAAAGTTATCATAGTCATATATTCTAAATAAGGTGATGCTTTTAATATGCACTTTCACGCCTAGATCAAATTAGAGAATAATATTTATATGATTGGACTTGATACTATTAGATTTGAAAAATCTAACTTATTAACTCAAAACTAAATTGACTTATCCAAAACTTACAAAGGCTATCATTTTCTAAGAATTCTAGTGCACACTACTCAGATACACATCCACTTCCTCTAAGATCAATTTTTTATATAACTTAGTTGGTACACTTCATCATTACCGTATTAATGTTGGTTTCGGTTTTTTAATATATATATATAATGTCTTTTTCAAATATATTAACTGTTTAACGTGAAAATAAAAATAAATAAAGCGACCTTCAATAATATAGAATTGAATGACAACACAACATATTTGTTTGAAAGTACGACATACAAATATATAATTTGCATGCAACAGATTGATGCATCATGCATTTATATATGATATGCAGTGAAATCCAATAATGAAGTGCCGTATTTTATATCCGTAATGTTAGAGAAATAATTTTTAAAGATTTAATTATTCTGTATTTTTAGTTTTATTAAATTTTTAATTAAATTTTTATATTTTTTAATTAATTTTTATATTATTTTTAATTTTATAATTAGATCTTTTTTAAT
>NC_029791.2:51164266-51172605 GCF_000816755.2 Arachis ipaensis
AATTAGATCTTTAATTATATATATTTTTTTAAAAAATATTCTATTAATTTTAATATTTTTGACATGAAAATGACTAAATTACAAAACTAAAAGTAGTATAGGAATCTAATTGAAAAAAAAATTATAAAGACCTAACTATAAATTTAATAAAACTATAGGAACCAACAGAAGAATAATTAAACCATTTTTAAAGTAGCAGAGAAGGAGTACGTACTCCGTACTCAGGGAAAATGAGAGAAGAAGAGAGCGGAGGAGAGCGTTTGAGGGTGAAACACGGTGAGCGTGGGAGGGTTTGCATCAGGTGTAAAGGAGGGATCAAGTAAGGGCGACCTTTTTAGCTCTAGGGTGACTTCCAAAATTTCTTTCCGTGACAAGGTTATTCTGAACCATACAAGGAGGCAATTGTGATTAAGGTTCTTGAAAAAAATCTTAGTTACACGGCCATGTTTCACAAACTGAAAGGGGTATGGAGGATCACCAGTGGATATGAAATCTTGGATGTGGGTTTGGGGTACTTCCTCGTCAAATTTGATCGCATGGACGATCGAGAAAAGGTTTTACTAGGGGGCCATGGATGATCTTCGGTCACTATATTGCAGTCAAGCCGTGATCACCGGATTTTAAACCTTGTGAGGACACTTTCGGGGAGACTATGGTTTGGATTCGAAACACTGGTTTGAGCATATGGTACTATTAGGATAAAGCCATGATGAGAATCGCTTCTGCTGTGGGGAGACCAGTCAGGGTGGATCTGGCTAATAAGTCGACAGAGTGGGAGAAATTTGCTCGGGCTTGCGTGCAAATTAATCTTGGTTTGCCGGTGGTCCGAAGTGTGATTGTCGATGAGTTTGAATATAAGGTGGAGTATGAATGTTTACACCTTATTTGTGACAAGTGCAATTATTTCGGGCATCCAACAAGTGACTGCAGAGTGATCCCGATTGAGTTAGAAGAGGTGGATCAAAAGAAAACATCAGTGACCAAGTCGGCGACCCAGATGGTGCAACCACAGGAAGCCTCAAAGGAGAAAATTTTTGAATTTGGATGCAATCCCGAAGATTCAGTGATAGTTGTAGATATTGGAGAGGAATTGGGTGATATGTTGTTTGGGAAGGAAGTGGGGTCCCAACATTTGGGAGATGAGGCTGGCTGGACCAAAGTCAGCAGTAAAAAGAGAGAAAAATTGAGTCAATCAAACAAAGCCCAACAAACCTCTAAAGACAAAGTGTTGTTGCACTCAAATCAGAAATTGGGCCAAAATCGTGACTTTGGGCTGCGTATGAGAGGAGCTGAACCAGGGGTGAAGACCGGGTCGGTTGGCAGATCTCAAGCATGCATGGCGTCTTCCAAACAGCAAGGGATGAAGGGCAAAGCTGTCTCCGTTGCGGTGCCGACTTTCACTTCCATTATCAAAAAGGACACAAGAGGTTGCGCCCTTCTTCTTTGCAGAATTCACCGTCGACTCCGAAATGCCTTGGCGATGTCAGCAAGCATCAAATCAGCGAATTGCATGGGAAGGGTTTCTAGTAGAGGGACACAGACAAACCGAGCAATAACCGGGTAAGGACAAGCAAGTCTCAGGGGGATATGATGGTGGATCTTTATCATCTCGTTAGGGACTTCGGCTAAGGTTTGTCCTTTTTACAGTACAACTGTTTTATGGATTATTTAGATTTAAGCTTTCTATTTTGGAATATTAGAGGGGCCTATAATAAATTGGCCCAGGTTCATAGTAAAGATTTAGTGAATAAATTTTACCCTACTTTTTTTATTTTGTTTGAAACCCATATTCTTTTCGAGAGGATGAAATCTTTTTGGAACAACCTAGGTTATCAGGATGTTGGTGTTGTTGAGGCTAATGATCATAGTGGGGGTATCTAAGTTCTATGTTCTAATTCAAATATTTCTGTGAGAGCGTTGGATGTAGTTGATCAATGTATCAGTTTTGAAATTTTTATGGGCAATACTTCTAGTTACTGCAGTACGGTGTATGCTAATCCACATATACATCGGCGTAAAAAACTGTGGGGTGACTTGACAAGGATTGCTAATATGATCTACGGACCTTGGATCATGTTAGGGGACTTTAATGATGTTCTGTTGCAGAGTGAAGTTAGAGGGAGGTAGTTTAGACTTGCCAGAGCAGAACAATTTGTGAAAACATTGGAGGATTGTGGGTTGTTTGATATGGGGGCTATTGGGAGAAGATTCACTTGGTACAGGAGGGTTAAAGGTGGGGTGCAGGTGGCTAAGAAGCTTGATAGAGCAGTCATCAACCAGGACTGGCGACTAATGTTTCCGGAGGCTTATACTGAGGTGCTAGCGCGCCTTCACTCTGATCATTGTCTGTTGTTCACTAGGTGCAAGATGGCAGAGAGGGCTACCAAGGGCCATCGTCCGTTCAGATTCCAGGCTGCATGGATGACTCATCCTCTTTTTAGGAATGTTGTTCATACAGATTGGAATAAAAGAGCTACAGATGTGGTCAAATGTTTGTTGGAGGTTCAAAAAGATGCAACTAGCTTCAATAAAAAGGTTTTTAGTGATATTTTTGTTAAGAAAAGGGAGCTAGAGAGGCTTTTGAATGACGATCAGATTACTCTGGAGAGTCGGGAGGATCAACAGTTTAGGATCAAAGAGCAAGTTTTACATCAGGAACTAAATGCTATCCTTCTTCAAGAAGAGCTGTTGTGGTACAAAAAATATAGAGAACAATGGGTGAGATGTGGAGACAGAAATACACAATTTTTTCATCTGCAGACGGTTATTAGGCGAAAGAGGAACAAAATTCATGGGTTGTTTTTGGAGGATGGGTGTTGGGCCACGGAGACTTTGACTCTAGAAATGGTGGCAAATTCTTTCTTTCAAAAACTCTTTTTTACAAGGGAGGATATTGACCTGGACGCCTGATAAACCACTATTTTATGGTTTATCTTGTGCTAATTTGAGTGGTTTTTATCAAGTCTTTGCACACTTATTTATACAAATTGCATGATTGTTCAATTCCTTCCCAATTTTGTTCTATGGTTGAAAACTTGTTTCCTAAGCCTTTAAATTGTGTATTTTAATTTCCCTTTATACCATTCGATGCCGTGATCTGTACGTTAAGTGTTTTCAGGCTGTATAGGACAGGAATGGCTTAGAGGATGGAGAAAAAGTTTGCAAAGATGGAAGGAACACAAGAATTGAAGGAGATAACCAGTGAGGATCGACGCGCAAGCAGGGCTCACGCGTGCGCGTGATTTGGATATTTTTACAGCGACGCGTGCCATACCTGACGCGTACGCGTGATAAGCGAGAATGCACAGCGACGCGTGTGCGTACCTGACGCGTATGCGTGACTGACGCGTACGCGTGACTGACACGTACGCGTGACATGCGCTGATAAACCACAATTTTATGGTTTATCTTATGGTCAATTGAGTAGTTTATATCAATTCTTTACTCACTTATTCATATGATTTGCATGGTTTTACATTTTCCTTCCTAATTTTGTTCTATAATTGGAAACTTGCTTCCCAAGCCTTTAAATCACCAAATATTAATTCTCCCTTTATACCATTCGATGCCTTGATATGTGTGTTAAGTGATTTCAGGATTTATAAGACAGGAATGGCTTAGAGGATGGAAAGGAAGCATGCAAAAGTGGAAGGAATACAAGAAGTTGAAGAAATTGCTAAGCTGTCTAGCCTGACCTCTTCGCACTCAAACGGTCATAACTTGAGCTACAGAGGTTCAAATGAGGCGGTTCCAGTTGCGTTGGAAAGCTAACGTCCGATTCTTCGAAATTATATATAATATACCATAGTTGCTCTGACGATAAGTGACGCGCATGCATGAATCCACGCGCACGCGTGGTTCTGTAGAAAACCAGCGACCTATACGGACCAAAATTCGCCTCCAGCGATTTCTGGGCTGTTTCTGGCCCAGTTCTCAGCCCAGAAAACACATATTAGAGGCTATAAAGTGGAAGAATCCATTCATTCAAAAAATACAACATTCATTATTCACAATAGTAGGTTTTAGATGTAGGTTTAGAGAGAGAAGCTCTCTCCTCTCTCTTAGGATTTAGGATTAGGATTTCTCTTAAAGGTTATGTTTACTTCTTCTGCATTCCAGGTTCAATGTTCTTTTGATTTAGTTTCTCTTCTACTTTTATTTACTCTATTACTTTAGTTGCTCTATTTCTCTTGGTAATTACTTATTTAGCCAATTTGGCTTATGAACTCTTCATGTTAGATTTGAATATTCTATTTGATGCAATTTGAGGTATTTCAGATTTATGATTGCTATCTTCTATTTATATAAATAATTTAGATTTTTCTCCCTTTGCTTTGGTTAAGTAATTGGTGACACTTGAGTTATCAAACTCAGCTGTTGATTGAAAATTGAAATTTGCTAATTGATTTGGATACCTCTAAAGCTAGTCTTTCCTTGGGAGTTGACTAGGACTTGAGGAATCAAATTAATTAGTCCACTTGACTTTCTTTTATTTAGTAAGGGTTAACTAAGTGGGAGCAATAAACAATTCTCATCACACATGATAAGGATAACTAGGATGAGATTTCCAGTTCTTATACTTTACAATGGTTTTCATGATAATTAATTTACTTTATTATTAATTTATTTTTTTTGTCATTTAAATTACTTGTTTCTTATTCCAAAAACCCAAAAATATACCTTTTTTCATAACCAATAATAAATCATACTTCCCTGCAATTCCTTGAGAAGACGACACGAGGTTTGAATACTTCGGTTATAAATTTTATTGGGTTTTGTTACTTGTGACAACCAAACTTTTGTATGAAAGAATTCTCTGTTGGTTTAGAAACTATACTTACAACACGATTATTTTTATAAAATTATTTATTAGCAAGAATCTATATCGTCAAAATGGTGCCGTTGCCGGGGAATTGCAAACGTGTGCCTTATTATTGGTTATTGTAAATATTTGCTTTTTTGTTTCTTTGTTAGTGTTTCTAGTTTTAGGAGTTTATTTTTATTAATTTTTATTTTCTTTAGCTACTATGAATTCTCACCCCTCTGGCTTTAAGTTTGGTTCCAATGTTGTTAAAAGGAATGGAAGCTATAACAGGAACATGCATCAAGGTCAAAACAATCGAAGATGAAAGGAGCTACGAGGATCTGATCAACCCTTTCGGCAACAACACCTTCCAAGATACCATGGACAACGACCATCCTACAATGCATTCCAAGACAATAGTTATGGTGGACCCCTCTGTGACAAACCACCTCCACCAATTTACTATGGTCAAGAGCCATTCCGAGGTGCGTATTAAGATGATAGATATGGTGGACCCCCTTGTAGTTACCAACAAGCCCCACCATATACCAATGAACCACCTCCTCAACATAGTTTTGAACCACCATACTCACAAGCCACCTACAACCATTCACCTCCATATGACCCTAACCCTTATCCACCCCAATTCCAATCTAATTACCCCTAAGAACCACCACTTCCATATGCACAGTGTCCATATCCATCGACCCAAGAATCACAGGCTCGCCTCAAGGAAATAGTAGATCAATTTCATGCAACCCTTCATCAACTGGAACAAGAGATAAATCAATTAGCTTCCCGACGTTCGGAGACTCAAGGAACCCTCATGGCTTCATGTGGAGAATCTAATGAAGAACGTAGCATGAAGGAGACACTAGAAACTCCAGTGGACAGTAAGAAGCATGACTTTGTACTGGAACAAGTGGAGGAAGCCGGAATTATCAAAGAAGAAGAAGTGGTTGAAGACTTAGGAGATGTGGAACGTCCATGGGAAAGCCCAGTCATAGAGCCCCCTTCTAAGGAGTTTGAATTTGATGTTGAGGAGGGTGTACAACCTCCAAGGCATATCATAGTTGAAGACTTTGAAGGGGATGATCAAGAGATGGATTCAATCATTGATTAATTTTTATCTATATATGAATCCTCTCCCATTGGACTTGACATGGAGATTAAAGAAGAAGAAGCACAACCTCCCATGCCCTTGGTGAACAATGAAGAAGAGATCGAATTAGAAGAAAGCTACCAAGAGGAAGAGTTTGATATTAAAGAAGCTTGCAAAAAGGTGGAAGTTGTCAAGGAAGAGCTCAAGGGAATGGAGCTGGAAATTACCTTGCCAAAGTTGTTGGAGACCTCTCCCCCAAAGCCATCATCGCCCATTCCTTCATTCAAGTGGGTAAATCTTTCATCTCTAAGCTTAATTAGCCCAATTGAATATGCTTTGCTTGAGACGGATGGGTAACTTAGAGCTCTTTGTGGCTATAAGAGTAAAAGGGAGATGGTTAGTGGTAAGGGTTGTCATGCAAGGTTCAATATGGTTGTATGCTCCAAATTGAAGTACAAAGGTTGGTATAATTCTCAATTGAATGGGTCTAGGAAATTGTTTGGATGTCTCCATAAGAATTCCGACTGTTCATCACCCAAGTGGAAAAATGATGATCAACAAGAAGACGGGTGCAAAAGCAAGGTTTGGGACCCCAGAATTCATTCAAACAATCAACACTCTTGGGGCCTTGTCACTTGCTTTAACTTGCTTGAAGGCTTTATGCAAATAGTATGGGATCCCGGAGGACATTGGATTCATAAACATTGGTGGAGATTCCTGGATGAGTTCAAGCACAAGCCACCATAACAGGGAGCTCATTAAATGTCCAACTTTAAGGACTTTAATTAAAAGTGCTATGTGGGAGACAACCCACCATGGTATGATCGTTCTTTTTCAGTTTTATTTTATTTTGTTTTATTCTTAGTTTTATTTTATTCTATTTTTCTTAGTGTTCATGCATGTAGTCTGCATTTGCATCTGCATTCTGCATAAAAAAAAAATTTTCGCACGCGACGCGCAAGCGTTGTTGACGCGTCCGCGTCATAGGTGCATTCGAAACAAGGAAGAAAAGAAGCAGAGAGTGGTGCACGAAATTGTGATGTCCAGGCTCAAACAATCCCCGGCAACGTGAGCAACTTGGTGCTCTGATCTCAATACATAATTGTCACAACTTCGATACAACTAACCAGCAAGTGCACTGGGTCGTCCAAGTAATACCTTACGTGAGTAAGGGTCGAATCCCACGGAGATTGTTGGTATGAAGCAAGCTATGGTCACCTTGTAAATCTCAGTCAGGCAGATATAAAGTGATAATGGTGTTTTCGAATATTATATAATAAAATAGGGATAGAGATACTTATGTAAATCATTGGTAGGAATTTCAGATAAGCGAATGGAGATGCTTTGCATTCCTCTGAACCTCTGCTTTCCTGCTATCTTCATCCAATCAGTCTTACTCCTTTCCATGGCTGGCTTTATGCAAGGGCATCACCGTTGTCAGTGGCTACATCCCCTCCTCTCAGCGAATCATATGCTCACGCACCCTGTCACGGCACGGCTATTCATATGTCGGTTCTCGATCATGCTGGAATAAGATTCACCCTCCTTTTGCGTCTGTCACTAACACCCAACAATCGCGAGTTTGAAGCTCGTCACAGTCATTCAATCATAGAATCCTACTCAAAATACCACAGACAAGGTTTAGACCTTCCGGATTCTCTTGAATGCCGCCATCATTCTAGCTTACGCCACGAAGATTCTGGTTAGGAGATCTAAGAGATACTCATTCTAGCTTAATTCATGTAGAACAGAAGTGTTTGTCAGGCACGCGTTCATAAGGGAGAAGGATGGTGATGAGCGTCACACATAATCATCACCTTCATCACGTTCTTGGGTGCGAATGGATATCTTAGAAGCGAAATAAGAAGAATTGAATAGAAAACAGTAGTACTTTGCATTAATCTTTGAGGAACAGCAGAGCTCCACACCTTAATCTATGGAGTGTAGAAACTCTACCGTATGAAAATACATAAGTGAAGGTCCAGGCATGGCCGTGTGGCCAGCCCCTATGGTCTAAGAACAATGCATTCCCAGATGGTCAAAAAGACGTCTAATACAATAGTAAGAGGTCCTATTTATAATAAACTAGTCACTAGGGTTTACATGAGTAAGTAATTGATGAATAAATCCACTTCCGGGGCCCACTTGGTGTGTGTTTGGGCTGAGCCTAAGTGTAGCACGTGCAGAGGCCATTTGTGGAGTTGAACGCCAGTTTCTGTGCCAGTTTGGGCATTCAACTCTGGTTTTGGATCCTTTTCTGGCGCTGGACGCCAGATTTGGGCAGAAGGCTGGCGTTGAACGCCAGTTTACGTCGTCAATTCTTGGCCAAAGTATGGACTATTATATATTTCTGGAAAGCCCTGGATGTCGACTTTCCAACGCAATTGGAAGCGCGCCATTTCGAGTTCTGTAGCTCCAGAAAATCCACTTTGA
>NC_029791.2:51172692-51174417 GCF_000816755.2 Arachis ipaensis
TTGCCTTTGGAGTCAATCTTTCATTGAGCTCCTTCTACACATATGTCCATAAGGACTTGGTCCAACCTTTGATCAAAGTTGACTCTCCTTGTGTAGGGGCGTGCGTTCTCTTCCATGTATGGCAAGTTGAACGCCAACCTCACATTCTCCGGACTAAAATCTAAGTATTTCCCCCGAACCATTGTAACATAGTTCTTTGGATCCGGGTTCTTACTTTGATCATGGTTCTTGGTGATCCATACATTGGTATAGAACTCTTGAACCATTAGGATGCCGACTTGTTGGATGGGATTTGTTAGAACTTCCCAACCTCTTCTTTGAATTTCATGTCGGATCTCCGGATACTCATTTCTTTTGAGTTTAAAAGGGACCTCAGGGATCACCTTTTTTTTGGCCACAACATCATAGAAGTGGTCTTGATGGGCTTTGGAGATGAACCTTTCCATCTCCCATGACTCAGATGTGGAAGCTTTTGTCTTCCCTTTCCCTCTTCTAGAGGATTCTCCGGTCTTAGATGCCATCAATGGTAATGGAAAAACAAAAAAAAACTATGCTTTTACCACACCAAACTTAGAATATTGCTCGCCCTCGAGCAATAAACAAAAGAATAGAAGAAGAAGAAGAAGAAATATGGAGAGGGAGAGTGATATGAGGTTTCGGCCAAGAGGAGTGTAGAGGGATGTGTTGTGTGAATTTGATGAAGAATGGAGGTCTTTATATAGGGAAGGGAGGGGGGGTTAAGGTTGTTTTGAAAAAGATTTGATTTTTAAAATCTCAATTAATGACTTGATTCATAAGAAATCACAAGATATGATTCTAGAACTTAAAGTTTGAATCTTTCTTAACAACCAAGTAACAAACTTGAAATTTTTGAATCAAAACATTAATTGATTATGTTATTTTCGAAAATTTGATATAAAAATAAGAAAAAGATTTTTGAAAAATATTTTTGGAATTTTCAAAAATAACTAAGAATTTTGAAAAAGATTTGATTTTTGAAAAAGATTTTGAAAAAGATAAGATTTTCAAATTGAAAATTTGATTTGACTCATAAGAAACAACTTGATTTTAAAAATTTTTGAAAAAGTCAATCCAAATTTTCGAATTTGATGAGAGAAAAAGGGAAATATATTTTTTTGATTTTTTTGAAATTTTTATGATGCAAGAGAAAAACACTAAAAAGGTGCAATGCATGAAATTTTTAGATCAAAACATGTGATGCATGCAAGAATGCTATGAATGTCAAGATGAACACCAAGAACACTTTGAATGTCATGATGAACATCAAGAACATATTTTTGAAAAAATTTTAATGCAAAGAAATCATGCAAGACACCAAACTTAGAATTCTTTAATGCTTACGCACTAAGAATTCAAGAATGCATATGATAAACATGAAAAGACACAAAACAAAAAATCATCAAGATCAAACAAGAAGACTTACCAAGAACAACTTGAAGATCATCAAGAACACTATGCATGCATGATATTTTCGAAAAAAATGCAAGATGCATATGCAAATGACACCAAACTTATGATATGACTCAAGACTCAAACAAGAAACACAAAATATTTTTGATTACTTGAAGATCATCAAGAACACTATGGATGCATGATATTTTCGAAAAAAATGCAAGATGCTTATGCAAGTGACACCAAACTTATGATATGACTCAAGACTCAAATAAGAAACACAAAATATTTTTGATTTTTATGATTTTCTAA
>NC_029791.2:51176732-51250454 GCF_000816755.2 Arachis ipaensis
TACACAATTAAAAGTACCTAATCTAAGCAACAAGATAGTTCGGTAGTTTGTCAAACTCTAACGATCTCCGGCAGTGGTGCCAAAAACTTGGTGCACGAAATTGTGATGTCCAGGCTCGAACAATCCCTGGTAATGGCTCCAAAGCTTGGTGCTCTGATCTCAATTCATAATTGTCACAACTTCGATACAACTAACCAGCAAGTGCACTGGGTCGTCCAAGTAATACCTTACGTGAGTAAGGGTCGAATCCCACGGAGATTGTTGGTATGAAGCAAGCTATGGTCACCTTGCAAATCTCAGTCAGGCAGATATAAAGTGATAATGGTGTTTTCGAATATTATATAATAAAATAGGGATAGAGATACTTATGTAAATCATTGGTAGGAATTTCAGATAAGCGAATGGAGATGCTTTGCGTTCCTTTGAACCTCTGCTTTCCTGCTATCTTCATCCAATCAGTCTTACTCCTTTCCATGGCTGGCTTTATGCAAGGGCATCACCATTGTCAGTGGCTACATCCCCTCCTCTCAGTGAATAATATGCTCACGCACCCTGTCACGGCACGTCTATTCATCTGTCGGTTCCCGATCATGCTGGAATAGGATTCACCCTCCTTTTGCGTCTGTCACTAACGCCCAGCACTCGCGAGTTTGAAGCTCGTCACAGTCATTCAATCATTGAATCCTACTCAGAATACCACAGACAAGGTTTAGACCTTTCGGATTCTCTTGAATGCCGCCATCATTCTAGCTTACGCCACGAAGATTCTAGTTAGGAGATCTAAGAGATACTCATTCTAGCTTAATTCATGTAGAACAAAAGTGTTCGTCAGGCACGCGTTCATAAGGGAGAAGAATGATGAGTGGCGCTGGACGCCAGATTTGGGCAGAAGGCTGGCGTTGAACGCCAGTTTACGTCGTCAATTCTTGGCCAAAGTATGGACTATTATATATTTCTTGAAAGCCCTAGATGTCTACTTTCCAACGCAATTGGAATCGCGCCATTTCGAGTTTTGTAGCTCCAGAAAATCCACTTTGAGTGCAAGGAGGTCAGAATCCAACAGCATCAGTAGTCCTTTTTCAACCTCTGAATCTGATTTCTGCTCAAGTCCCTCAATTTCAGTCAGAAAATACCTGAAATCTCAGAAAAACACACAAACTCATAGTAAAGTCCAGAAATGTGAATTTAACATAAAAACTAATGAAAACATCCCTAAAAGTAACTAGATCCTACTAAAAACATACTAAAAACAATGTCAAAAAGCGTATAAATTATCCGCTCATCAGAGAGTCACGCGGAAGCGTGGCTGAAGGCGTGCCTTAGGCACAAGCATGCCCACGCGAACGCGTCACCCATGCGTCCACGTCATTTGAAAAATCAGCCCCCCACACGTGCGCGTCATCCATGCGTACGCGTGACCCCTACAAATCGGCGTAAAAATGTGTTTAGAGAGAAAATTGTGATGGTGTGGTGCTGGAATGGTGCTGGAAGCACAAGCCGTATCACGCGTATGGGTCACCCACGCGTACGTTTCATTTTTCAAAATAAGGCCACCCACGTGTGCGCGTCCTTCAGGCGCACGTGTCACCCTACATTTTGGCAATATGCGTACGAAACAGAAAGTTGTGCGTGCGCAAGGCTGCACTTGCGCCAATAGCACAAATCAAGTCACGCGTCCGTGTCCCTGACGCTTCCACGTCATCTGAAAATAATGCCAACCACGTGAACGCGTGCTCCACGCGTCCGCGTCGTATGCGCCGCACAACCTATCCAAATCAGCGCCAGATATCTTATCTTTTCTTCCCCAAATCCTAATTTTTCTTCTCCCTTCTTATTTCTTTCTTCTTCCTTTATCCTTCTTTACTCTTTCTCACTTTTTACTTTCTCCCTTCTTCCTTTATCATCATCATCAAGGTTCTTTTCTTTCCTTCTTCCCTTCCTACCTTTCCATCATTATTTTTATTTATGTTTCTTCTTCTTTTTCTTTTTCCGTTCATTATATATATGTTTTCTTTTTCTTTTTTTTCTTTTTACATTATTTTAATTGGTGTTAGAAATTTAATTGGGTGATTATTTTCTTCTATAATTGCTTGTGGATTGTTTAGAAGTTATTTGACAATTATTAATTATTTTAGGGTTATTTGCATGTTCAAATTCAATACTTTCCATAACATATTTACCATGCATGCTAAGTGTTTGTGAAAAAGCCCGTATGGAATTGTGCATATTTAATTATTTCTACTCTAATGCCTGTTTTTCACAAAACCCCTTTTTATATATAATTCATTAAAAATAATTGTCAATACAAACAGGTTGTTAGTTTAAAAGAGTTGGTAATCAAATTGGGCATTTAATGCTTGATCTATGCAACTCATGCCTTTGCTAGCATGCCAATAAATATCTTGCATCTACTTGCCATAACATGCACTTGCTATCTTTCCATTGATGAACTTGTCACATATAGTCGCGACCATGTGTTAACGACATCCTTCTTTACCGTGCATTGATTATCACTTGTACCATCCCCTTCCTTGCTCTAACCCTTAGCTTTAAAAGTTACTTTCTTTTTTCCTTTTCAGGATGGCCACCAAGAAGGGTAAAGAGAAAGCTACTCCCAAATCACCGGCAAGGAAAGGAACAAAAAGAGCACTAGCTACGGAGCCACCCGTCCACTTGTACATCTCTGCATGCACTGAGGACGGTGCAATCTTTAAGTGTGGGGAGGTCGATACTGATCTTCGTGGGTTAGTACCTTCCTGTCTAAACACCAATATTTTATTTTCTTTGTAGTTAGTTGCTGTATTTGCATGTTTGATTGCACGTTTGTTACATTTTGTGCATATTTTACCAACTACTTGGTTGAAGTAATATTTACTTTTCCAAGAAACTTTTTAGAGTATTTCACTAATTTGAATAAATTTTTTTGTTAAACTTGTTTGAAGAAATTTTATTTTGGAACATGGTTTAGAGCTCGAACACACAAAACCAGTGAGATTTTGAGCCTATTTGATTGGTTGCATTTTACCAACCAATATTTTATTTTTGGTGTGTGTTGTTCTCTCTAAAATTGTGATCTTTGTCTTGATTAATTCTATATTTCCATGGTTTGATGTATGCATGCACTTATATGATTGAGGCCTTGTTTCACTAAGCTTACATACCCATATGGCCTTAACCTTTCATTATCCTTTGCAAACCAATTTGAGCCTATTTTACCCCTTTTATTTTTTACTTTGGCACATCATTAACTCTAAGCAGAAAACAATAATGTCCTTAATTTGAATCCTTGGTTAGCTTAGACTAATGAGAGTGCTTATGATTTTAGTGTAGAGAAATTGGGTTTGGAAATATTTGGTTTGAGAATTGAGTATGTTAGAATTTTCTGAAAATGTAAAAAAAATGTTTAGGACATGTTCATGCATTCAATAATTTAATCATATGCATTGAGAAAAATAAAAGAAAAAAATATAGATATATTAAAAAAAGGGAAAAGAAAAATAAAGGGGAAAAAGAAAAGAAAAAGAGCAAATAAATAAAAGGGGACAAAATGCCCCAAAGTAAGTGGTGAAAGTAATGCATATGTACTGTACTCGAAATTAGGATGCATGAATATATGAAAAACATGGTTAATGGATAGTTAGATGTATTATGACTACATGGATTGTCTAAAGTTAGGTGGAAAGTTTAAGTTAATTAAGGATTCATATTTTAGTCCACTTGACCAAATACAATCCTACCTTGACCCTAACCCCATTACAACCCTTAAAAGACCTCTTAATATGTGTATTTATGCATTAAATTTTTGTTGATTGGTAGAAGAAAAGCAAGCCTTAGAAAGCAAGGTTAGTAGAGAATTGAGAGAGTCGAACCTTAAACACTTGAGTGATTAGAGTGTATACACTTCCGGTGAGGGTTCGATGCTCAATTCTTTGTTCCCGGCTTTCATAAGCTATTTTCTTCTGCAAGTTTACTTGTACTTTATTTTGTGATTTGAATTAGTAAAATCCAGTTCATGTTTGTTCTTAAAAGATTTGTTTACTTTTAACCAAGTAGGTAGAAGAATTTTTGCATTTAGTTGCATTCATATAGATAGGTTGCATTTTTTATAAGTTTTACCATTCCCTTTCACTCTCTTATAGCTTCTCTTGAGCTTAGCATGAGGACATGCTAATGTTTAAGTGTGGAGAGATTGATAAACTACTATTTTATGGTTTATCTTATGCTCAATTGAGTGGTTTATATTAATTCTTTAATCACTTATTTATATAATTTGCATGGTTTTACATTTTCCTTCCTAATTTTGTTCTATAATTGGAAACTTGCTTCCCAAGCCTTTAAATTACCAAATATTAATTCTCCCTTTATACCATTCGATGCCTTGATATGTGTGTTAAGTGATTTCAGGATTCATAAGACAGGAATGGCTTAGAGGATGGAAAGGAAGCTTGCAAAAGTGGAAGGAATACAAGAAGTTGAAGAAATTGCTAAGTTGTCCAGCCTGACCTCTTTGCACTCAAACGGTCATAACTTGAGCTACAGAGGTCCAAATGAGGCAGTTTCAGTTGCGTTGGAAAGATAACTTTCGGGGCTTCGAAATGATATATAATATGCCATAGTTTCCCTGACGATAAGTGATGCACATGCGTGAATCCACGCGCACGCGTGGTTCTGCAGAAAACCAGCGACCTATACGGACCAAAATTCGCCTCCAGCGATTTCTGGGCTGTTTCTGGCCTAGTTCTCGGCCCAAAAAACACAGATTAGAGGCTATAAAGTGGGGGAATCTATTTATTCAAAAAATACAATATTCATTATTCACAATTGTAGGTTTTATATGTAGTTTTAGAGAGAGAGAGAGGCTCTCTCCTCTCTCTTAGAATTTAGGATTAGAATTTCTCTTAAATGTTAGGTGTACTTCTTCTGCATTCCAGGTTTAATATTCTTTTGATTTAGTTTCTCTTCTACTTTTATTTACTCTATTACTTTAGTTGCTCTATTTCTCTTGGTAATTACTTATTTAGCAAATTTGGCTTATGAACTCTTCATGTTAGATTTGAATATTCTATTTAATACAATTTGAGGTATTTCAGATTTATGATTGCTTTCTTCTATTTATATAAATAATTTAGATTTTTCTCCCTTTGCTTTGGTTAAGTAATTGGTGACACTTGAGTTATCAAACTCAGTTGTTGATTAAATATTAGAATTTGCTGATTGAATTGGATACCTCTAAAGCTAGTCTTTCCTTGGGAGTTGACTAGGACTTGAGGAATCAAATTAATTAGTCTACTTGACTTTTCTTTATTTAGTAAGGGTTAACTAAGTGAAAACAACAACCTCTTTATACTACACTTGAGAGAATTCCAACAAGGATATAACTTCCAATTAATCATTCTTCCATTCAAGGCTTTTTAATTAGAATATATAAATCTCTTTTAATTTTCATTGCGTTAATTTACAATTATTTATTTCTGTTATTCAACTCTTAAAATTTCTTAGAAAACAAAAACCCATAACCAATAATAAATACACCTCCCTGCAAATCCTTGAGAAGACGACCCGATGTTTGAATACTTCGGTTATAAATTTTATTGGGTTTTGTTACTTGTGACAACCAAACTTTTGTACGAAAGGATTCTCTGTTGGTTTAGAAACTATACCTACAACGTGATTTTATTTGTGAAAGTTCTAGATCGCGCGAGAATTTTGTTCGTCAAAATGGCGCTGTTGCCGGGGAACTAGGTTTGTCTCTGATAAACCCCATTTTTAGGGTTTATCCTGTGCTTAATCTAGTGAATTTTATCCATTATTCTCACACTTATTCATACTAATTGCATGGTTTTACGTTTTCCTTCCTGATTTTGTGCTATGATTGAAAACATGCTTCTTTGGCCTTATATTTGCTAATATTAATCCTTTCTTATTACCATTCGATGCCGTGATATGTGCGTTAAGTGATTTCAGGGTTTATAGGGCAGGAATGGCTTAGAGGATGGAAAGGAAGCATGCAAAAGTGGAAGGAATACAAGAAGTTGAAGGAATTGCTAAACTGTCTAGCCTGACCTCTTCGTACTTAACTGACCATAACTTGAGCTACAGAGGTCCAAATGAGGTGGTTCTAGTTGCGTTAGAAAGCTAACATTTGGGGTTTCGAAATGATATATAATTTTTCATAGTTTCTCTAAAGAAAAGTGACGCACACGCGTGAATCTATGCAAATCAGCGACATGCACGTGGCAAAATTCGCCCCCAGCGATTTCTGGGTTGTTTCTGGCCCAGTTCTTGGTTCAGAAAACACAAATTAGAGGCTATAAAGTGGGGGAATCCATTCATTCATAAACACAACATTCATTATTCATAATTTTAGGTTTTAGATGTAGTTTTAGAGAGAAAGAGAGGCTCTCTCCTCTCTCTTAGGATTTAGGATTAGGATTTCTCTTAAAGGTTAGGTTTACTTCTTTTGCATTCCAGGTTCTATGTTCTTTTAAATTTAGTTTCTCTTATCTACTTTTATTTACTTTATTACTTTAGTTGCTCTATTTCACTTGGTAATTATTTATGTTGCCAATATTCGCTTATGAACTCTTCATGTTAGATTTGAATTTATGTTTAAATGCAATTTGAGGTATTTTAGATTTATGATTGCTTTCTTCTATTTATAATATAAATAATTTAGATTTTCCTCCTTTGCTTTGGTTGAGTAATTGGTGACACTTGAGTTATCAAACTCTGCTGTTGATTGAAAATTGGGATTTGCTGATTGATTTGGATCCCTCTAAAGCTAGTCTTTCCACAGGAGTTGACTAGGACTTGAGGAATCAAATTAGTTAGTCCACTTGACTTTCCTTTATTTAGTAAGGGTTAACTAAGTGGGAGCAATAAACAATTCTCATCACACCTGATAAGGATAACTGGGATGAGATTTCCAGTTCTCATACCTTGCAATGGTTTTCATGATAATTAATTTACTTTATTATTAATTTATTTTTCTTGTCATTTAAATTACTTGTTCTTTATTCCAAAAACCCAAAAATATACCTTTTTCCATAACCAATAATAAATCATACTTCTCTGCAATTTCTTGAGAGATGACCTGAGGTTTAAATACTTCGGTTATCAATTTTATTAAGAGGTTTGTCACTTGTGACAACCAAAACTTTTGTACGAAAGAATTCTCTGTTGGTTTAGAAACTATACTTACAACGGGAATTTATTTGTAAAAATTCTAGATCGCGCGAGAGTTTCGTTCGTCATGCGCCACGTGCGGAAAATGCAGAAGATGTTGGGGGCGATTTTGGGCTGAGTTTGGACCCAGTTTTCAGCCCAGAAACACAGACTAGAGCCAGGGGACAAGCAGAGACTCAACACACATTCTCATTCGCATAATTTTTAGTTTTTAGTTTTGAATCTGAGAGAGAGAGAATACTACTTCCTCTAGGTTTTCTTCACATTCATAGATTTCTAGTTTTATGCTTTTGATTTGGATATTAAGAAGAGTTACTACCTCCGTTGAAGTTTCCATTATTCTAGTTTATTTTCTTATTCCCTTACTCTTTTAATCACCCATTAACCCTGTTCAGATATGGATGTTTATGGTTTTGGAATTTATTAATGCAAAGAACTATTTTTATCTTTAATTAAATTTCTGTTATTATTTTATTTGAATTTCTATGTCTTCTTTTCTTTCTCTTTTATCGTTTATGAAAATGGCATTCATGTTAATGGAGTAGACTCCCAACTTTACTTGGGAGTTGATTAAAAGGAGACCCTTGGGTTGGAAAACTCAAGTGTAATTGGAAATTGGAAGTTGTTGGCTGGCTCTCTAGTCACTAACGCTAATCCTTCCATAGGAGAGGATTAGGACTTGTGAATTGGAGTTGGTTCAGTTACTTGACTTTCCTTTATTCGGTAAGATATAACTAAGTAGAAACAACAACCTATTACCATTACACTTGGGAGAATTCAACATGGATAGAACTTCCAATTAATCTTCTTCCAGCCAAGGTTTTTTATTTTAAATACATAAAACCTCTCGTTAATTTCCAGTGCTTTAATTAATTATTATTTTAATTTCCCGTTCTCCAACTCTAAAATTTCTCGGAAAAATTTCTGACTAATAAAATAGCACTCTTTTGTCAACTCGTTGGGAGACGACCTTGGATTTCTACTCCCAGTATTTTATTATTAAATTGTGATAACTCTTTCTAAATTGATAAGTGGGATTTTCGTCGGTTAAAATGTACGTGCAACGCTGTTCTTATTATAAATTCTTAATCGGCAGTTTTTCGCACGTCAATTTTTGGCACCGTTGCCGGGGAGTTACAACAGTGTGCTAAATTATTAGTTGGTGTAAATATTTTTAATTTTACATATTTGCATTTTATTTTATTTTATTACCATGAGCTGTATGTTTCTTTCATTGAATGACGCGTTCACTACCTGATCGGAGCTTAGCCGCGTTTGATCCCGAAATTGAAAGAACTATTTCATGTATTAGGCGAGCTCGGCGTCGGTTAGCCTCTGAGGGTGGTGAAGTGGTTACTACCAATTCACCAGTCTCTTCTGAAGGCGAATTTGAAGCGCCATTTGAGGAAGAAACAAGCTCCTCTTCTACTGATTCTGTTGATTTATGTACAGGTAATATGGCGGAGCCCAGAAGGATTACTCTCCAGGAAGCAGGAGCTCCGAACTTTACACTGCAACCGTATCAAGCGCGTCACCCAAATCTGGCTGCAGATTTTGAACTGAAGACTGCGCTAATCAACTTACTGCCCAAGTTTCATGGCTTACCTGCTCAAGAGCCTATCAAGCACCTTAGAGATTTTCAGACAGCCTACTCAACTACTAGGCGTCATGGTGCAGATGAGACTACTATTTGGCTATATACCTTCCCGTTTTCTCTTGAGGGAAAGGCAAGGGAGTGGTTCTACACTCAACCTGAAGAAGTTGTTACTAATTGGGATCTGCTCAGAAGGGAATTCCTGGACAAATACTTCCCAACAGAAGTTACCGATAGACTGAGGAAAGAAATTTCCTGCATTATCCTAGGCGAATCAGAGACTCTTTATGAGTATTGGGAACGCTTTAGGAATCTCCTAGACTCATGCCCCCACCACAAGATTGACCAGTTGGTGTTGATTAGCTACTTTACATAATGCATGAAGCCTCAGGATAAGACTACATTAGATGCTGCAAGTAATGGCTCTCTGAAGAAGTACAAGACGGCGACAGAAGCTTGGCAACTAATCACCGACCTAGCAGAGTCTACCCAGAATGCAAAGTATAGGAGCAACCATCCCAAGGCTATTGCAGAGATTTCCTCTAGTAGTGAGACTGCTGCTCTCACACAGACTCCGGGAGAGATGACCAACATACTGAAGCAGCTACAGTTGAATCAACAACAATCTCAGCCTCCCCCACAATAACAGCGTCAACAGTTGGTTCCTCAGAGAGTGTGCAGAATATGTGCCTGCTACACTCATTACACTGATGAGTGTCCGCAGCTCCAACAAGAAGACAACACCTTGGCAGCTACTTATAATTTCTATGACTGCCCGAATCAAGGATACTATCAACAAGGTGGCAATTATAACCAAGGTGGGAACTACAATCAAGGATGGCAAGATAACTCCAACCAAGGCTGGAGAGACAATTCCAACCAAGGATGGAGGGACAACTATAACCGAGAAGGCAGAGACAACAGTGGGAATTAGAGGTGGAACAACAATAACAACAGACAGCAGAACCAAAACCAGTCTTACCAAGCACCTCACCAAAGGCAGTCCCAAGCTCCCCAGAACAACCAACAGCAGGCCCCTCAAATCACTTACCCCCCTTCTTCTTCTAATGACAAGATGCTTCGCTCTCTTGCGCAAGGACAACAAGACATTCAAAATATACTTAACTCTACCATAAACGGTTTGAACGCTACTTTACAAGCGCTCGTCTCCCGGATGGATTCATTATCTACCCCCAACAATCAACCTTCAAGATCCAGTGCAATTCCTTCTCAACCTTTACCCAACCCTAAAGGTGGAATCAATGCCATTACTTTGAGGTCCGAAACCACACTGCAAGAGAGGAATCATGAGGAGCCAAGCTTAAAGGAAGATATTCAAGTCAAAGACACTGTTGAGGTAGAGGATGTTGAAGAAGAGGAGGAAGTACAATACATGGTTGAAGAAGAAGTGGCTCAACCAAGGAATGGAGCACCAAAAGAAGATGAAGCTACAAGAGAAGCCATTCCCATTCCATTTCTACACCTTGCTAGGAAATCCAGGAAGTAGATGGAGCTAGACCCCAAGATGGTGGAGATCTTCAAAAAGGTTGAGGTAACCATTCCCCTTTTTAATGCCATTCACCAGGTACCTAAGTATGCTAAGTTTCTAAAAGGTTTATGCATGAATAAAGATAAAATACATGATTTAGAAACTATTCCTCTAGGTAGCTCTATTTCTGCTTTAATGGGTGATATACCGGAAAAATGTAGTGATCCGGGTCCATGCATAGTTACTATTACTATAGAGGGTGTAAAATTTTCTGAATGCATGTGTGATTTAGGTGCGTGTGTGAGTATTATGCCATTATCTATATATGATGCCTTGAGGCTCCCTTCCTTAAAAAGGTCGGCAGCATGTTTTGTTTTGGCAGATAAAAGCATAATCTCGGTGGTAGGAATTGCTGAGGACGTGCTGGTGAGCATTAAGGGGCTAACATTCCCTATTGACTTCTACATTTTGGAGATGCCCTCTAATGACTTAGGAAGACCATCTTTTATCCTCCTTGGAAGGCCATTTCTGAAGACTTCAAGATTCAAATTGGATGCCTTCTCAGGAACTTACTCTTTTGAGATAGATGGTAGAGCAGTTAGTTTCAACCTGGATGAAGCCATGAAGCATCCTCCGGAAGATCACTCCGTCTTCTAGTGCGACATCATTGATGAAACTGTAGCTGCAGTTCACCAAGAAGAGGTAGAAGAGATTTACAGGGAGCAAGGTGCAAGTGTGGGGAAGCCCTCTGAACAAAATGAAGACACCTTGCCACCATCACTAGCTCCAGATGATCAAGTGCCTAGCCATGAGCAGAAAATGGAGTTAAAGCCCCTTCCACCCCACCTCAAGTATGCTTACCTTGAGGATAATCAGAAGCTCCCAGTTATCATTGCAAGGGAAATCACTTCCCAACAGGAGGAGTGATAAACCACTATTTTATGGTTTATCTTGTGCTAATTTGAGTGGTTTTTATCAAGTCTTTGCTCACTTATTCATATAATTCGCATGGTTTTACAAATCCTTCCTGATTCTGTGATATAATTGAAAACATGTTTTCTGGGCCTTTAAACTGTCAATTTTAATTACTCTCTATTACCATTCGATGCTGTGATCTATGTGTTAAGTGTTTTCAGGCTTTATAGGGCAGGAATGGCTTAGAGGATGGAAAGGAAACATGCAAAATTGGAAGGAACGCAAGAAAATGAAGTTTTGAGAAGCTGGCAGCGACGCGTACGCATGACAAGGAATTTTGCCAGACGATGCGCACGTGTGACTTACGCGTACGCGTGACATGCGCCACGTGCCAAAACTTGCAGAAAGCGCTGGGAGCGATTTTTGGGCTCCTTTTTGGCCCAATTCCAAGCCCGAGAACACATAAGATAGGCTGCAGAATGGAGGATTCATTCATGGATTCAATCATTCATTCACACAACATTCATACACAATTCTAGGTTTTAGATGTAGTTTTCTAGAGAGAGAGGTTCTCTGCTCTCTCTAGGTTAGGATTTTAGGTTTAGCTTTTCTTAATTTGAGAATTCTACTTTGCTTTAATTAAGTTCACTTCTACTCTTATTTGTTCTAGTCTTTTAGTTTATCTATTTCTCTTGTTGATTCATTTATTTTCCCAATTTAGCTTTATGAACTCTAATGTTAGACTTGATTTTCTATTTAATGCAATTCGAGGTATTTCATGTTTATTGCTTCTTGCTTTAATTGTTATCATTGATGCTTGCAATTGTTGGTTTTAGATTTTACATTCCCTATTACTTTTCTATGTTTTTATGTTATGCTTTCCAAGTGTTTGACAAAATGCTTGGGAGGGTTTTAAGTTAGATTTTTATATTCTTGGCTTTGGTTAAGTAATTGGAGACTCTTGAGTTATCAAACTCCTTTGTTGATTGTTAATTGAAAGTTGCTAGCTGATTTGGATCCCTCTAAAGCTAGTCTTTCCTTAGGAGTTGAGTAGGACTTGAGGAATCAAATTGATTAGTCCACTTGACTTTCCTTCATAGTTAGAGGTTAACTAAGTGAGAGAAATGGACAATTCTCATCACAATTGATAAGATAACTAGGATAGGACTTCTAGTTCTCTTACCTTTCCAAGAGCCTTTCTTAACCATTAATTTAATTCTTGCAATTTAAATTCCTTGTTCAACATTCAAAAATCCAAAAAGATACTTTTCCATAACCAATAATAAATACACCTCCCTGCAATTTCTTGAGAGACGACCCGAGGTTTAAATACTTCGGTTATTAATTTTATTGGGTTTGCTTTAGTGACAACCAAATTTTTGTATGAAAGGATTCTTTGTTGGTTTAGAAACTATACTAGCAACGAGGTTTCAATTGTGAAATTCTTTACTAGCAAAATTCTGTTCGTCAAAATGGCGCTGTTACCGGGGAAACTTTCAAACGTGTGCCTTATTATTGGTTATTGTAAATAATTTTGCTTTTTTGTTTCTTTGTTAGTGTTTTTAATTTTAGGAGTTTATTTTCATTAATTTTTATTAGTTTTTATTTCTCTTACTACTATGAATTCTCACGTCTTTGGCTATGAGTTTGGTTACAATCATGTTGTAGGAAGAGGGACTTACAATGAGAACTTGGATCACGGATGGGACAATCGACGACGGGAGGAACCCCAAGGATTTGATCAACCCTCTTGGCAACAACCACCTCCAAGGTATTATCAACAACCATTCTATGATGCTTACCAAGACAATGGTTATGGTGGACCTCTTCGTGACAATCATCACCCACCATAATGTACCTATAAACCCCCTCCTCAACCTAGCTTTGAACCACCCTACTCACAAGCCCCTTTCCACCATTCACCCCATATGACCCTAACCCTTATCCATCATTCTAACCACCATACGAACCATACATTGAACCACCCTAACTCCAAAATAATTACTCTCCAGAACCACCTTCCTACTATGAACCTCCATTGGATAGCAACACCCTTTGTGTTATTCGCCAAGGGCAATTATAGCTTCAGACCACACTTACTTCTACTCTCACTAGTCTCACCTCTACTCTCCAAACCCTTATATCTCGTATGGATGCATCAATCCAAGAGCAACATGATCCCAATCATGCTATTGACATGGAACGAGAGAGAAGAGATCGGCTTGAAGATGAAGGAGTAACTGAAGAACTAGTGAGGGAAGACATCAAGGAGGAGTTTGATTTTGTATTAGAGCAATTGGAGAAAGCCGTAATTATCGAAGAAGACGAAGTGGTTGAAGACCTAGGAGATGCTGAATCTCCATGGGAATTGAGAGTTATAGAGAATTCCACCAAAAAGTCTGAAATTAATGTTGAAAAAGATAGTGCACAACCTTCAAGGCATGTACCTTATGAAGGATTGGACGGAACAGATCAAAAAGCAAGTTCCCTTGGTAATGATGATCATGAATCAAGCCCTCCTTGTGATGAACTTGCATCCGCAATTGAACCCCTTGAGTTTGAAGAACTTTCTCCAAGTGAATCTGAAGATGATATGGAGGTAGACTTTTCTCAACCTCCAACTTATGACTTGAGTGATAGGAAAGAATTAGAAGATTTTGATCAGGGCGCAATTGAAGTTGAAGAGGTTTGCAAGGAGGTGAAAGAATTTAAAGAAGAGCACAAGGGAGTTGAGCCTACAAGACCATTGGAAACACCTCTCCCAAAGCCATTACCACCCAATACAACATTTAAGTGGGTAAAGTCCTTAACCTTAACCTTTACTTTCCCACTTGAATATGGTTTACTTGAGACGGATGGTCAACTTAGAGCTCTTTGTGGCTTTAAGAGTAAGAGGGAGATGGTTAGTGGTAGGAGTTGGCATGCAAGGTTCAATATGGTTGCATACTCCAATTTAAAGTACAAGGATTGGTGTAGAGCTCGATTGAATGGGTCTCAGAAGTTGTTTGGATACCTTCATGAGAATTCTGATTGCTTACCACCCAAGTGGAAAAACGATGATCAACAAGAAGATGGGTGCAAAAGCGAGGTTTGAGACCCCAGAATTTATTTTACCAATCAACACTCCTGGGGCCTTGTCACTTTCTTTAACTTGCTCGAAGGTTTTATGTGCCTAGTTTGGGACCCCGGAGGCTATTGGAATTGCAAACATTGGTGGGAATTTCTGGATGAGTTCAAGCATAAGCCACCATGACAGGGAGCTCACCAATTGTCCAACTTAAGGACTTTAACTAAAAATGCTAGGTGGGAAACAACCCACCATGGTATGATCTTTCATTTTAATCCTTAGTTTTATTTTGTCTTATTTTTATTAGTGTTCATTCATAATGTCTGCATCAGCATCTGCATTCTGCACAAAAAAAAAAAGCCAAACCACGCGTGCGCGTAAGCCACGCGTGGGCGTCGATACCAATTCGGCGCTTCCATCCAACGACTAGAAAGTTGTGATGGAATTGTTCGGCTGGTGTGCTAGAGGAACAATTCAATCCACGCGTACGCGTCCTTCACGGATTAGCGTTAATTCCATTTTTGGCACACCACGCGTGGGCGTGTGTGACGTGCACGCGTCGCATGCAATTTTTGCCCCCTTTAATCTGAACAGAGAGTTGCACCAAAACGACGCCGGAGTTGTGCGTTTAGCACAATTTCAGCTGTGCTTCATGCGTACGCGTCATCTTCATTTATCCCTTTTCACGCGTTCGCGTCTACGACGCGTACGCGTCGATGTATTTTTGCCTCATCCACGTTCACGCGTGATCCAGGCGTATGCGTGGATTTGATTTCATTAACCCCCTAATGTGAGAACCCTAACCCACTCGCGTCACCCAATCTCTTCTCCTTCAATGTTCCAATTTCTTCTCTTCCCCCCATTGCCACCCTCATCACCCCCATCATCCTATCACTGCTCAGCCCAGCCACCGCCGACCGCCGCCGACCACCCCTTCCTCTCCTTCCTTTCCTCTTCTTCTTTTTCTTCTTCTTCTCTATTTTTTCCCTTCCGCCACCCATCCTGTCTTCACCAAGACCACCGCGGACAACCCCTGCGCCGCCGTACCGCCACTGCCTCTGGACATCACTTCCCTTCTCCCCTCTCTTCCAATTCTATTTCTATTTGCCTCAGGTTCCCCTGTTTCCACCCCTGCATTTCAATTTTGTTCTTCTGTTCATTTACGTTAGTTCGTTTAATTTGAATTTTGTTAGCATTAGGATAGTTAGAGATGCATGTTCTTAGTGAATTTTAGGCGGTTAGGTAGCTAGGATGTGGTTAGTGGATTTAGGTATGATAAGTGCTCCGTTCCTGCTGTCTGAATTGTATGATTTTAAAATTGCTTTGCTATTGATGTCGCTGGTATACTGTTTGACTGCTGTTTGATGCTGCTTTGCTTAATGAAGTCATTTCACATGAGTTGAAACTGTTATTGCTGATTGAAATTGTTGCTATAGTTCATATGACATGCTGACTGCTGCTATTTTCTGAACTGCTTTGACTCCATATGAACTGAGTTTGTGCTGCTTGTTTTAATTCGGAAATGCCTAAATTACTACCAGGATGCTGCCAAAATTTTCAAAACGATTTTTTGATGTTGAGCTATTAAGTTGCAACTTGTGAATTGAATTTGGTACTATTTTTACCTTGGTACACTTTATTTTGGCCAGGTTCAATTCACAATTCATTAGATCAGCATCCTCGTCTTTATTTTAGTTCCCTCTCATGTGCATTCGTCATCGCTAGAATCAAAGAACTAATTGACGAAATTCTGGGACAATTAGAACCTTGTTGACCAATTTTTGCTGCATTAGTACCATGGTTCAGCCTTTAATTTGTTCATTGCTCATTGTTTATTGCTATTTTATTGGCTCATTCGCTTATTCCCTATGAATTTATATATGGTTTTGGTGATTTTACTTGTTACTGAATTCATAGGATATCCAAATTGATTGCTTGACTTTGGGAACTAGCAACTTTCACGCGACGCCAATCTAAGCTTTTCTGTTTTTCTTCTCTCTATGATTGCAATCTCTGCTTTGTTCCATTCTATATGTCCATTGTTTAGTGTATTTACATGCATACACATGATTGAGGCCATCATTTGATATTAGCTCACTTATCCCAAATAGCCCACCATTTCAATTAGCCTTGTTTGCCACTTTGAGCCTTTTAATCCCCATTTATTCTGTATTTTACTACATCACTAGCCTTAAGCAGAAAAACAAATTAATTATCCCAAATTGAATCTTTGGTTAGCTTAAGTTAGAGATTGTGTGTCAATTAAGTGTGTGGAACTGTGGAAACTTGGGTTGATAAGAAAGTGTTGAAGTATATTGACAAGATATCGGGAATTTGGGTGCATACTCATGTCAGACCAGAAAGACCATGTGCATTGATATGTTATGTTTAATTTCATAAAAAAAATTATTCATAATTAGCATAAATAAATAAATACATAGGGGACAAAATTACCCCAATGTTAAGTTTCATAAAAGATCAATGCATATGTGGTGAAACTAAAGAAATATTTGGTACATGAGTATGTAATGCAAAAGTGAGATTTTGGGTAGCTAAGTTTAATTTTAAAATTACAAAGAGCATGTGTATGTTAGGTGAGAACTTAGGTTAGTCAAAGATTCATATTATAGCTCACTTGACCATACATATATCCTCAGCCTTACCTTAGCCCCATTACAACCTTGAAAAGACCTCATGATGTTTGCATTTGTACACTTGATAATTGTTGATTGGTTAGATGAAGAACAAAGTTTTAAAAAGCATGATTAGAGGAGATTTGAGTGTTTTAACCCCAAACACTGAGTGATTAGAGTGTAAATATAATTCCAGTGAGGGTTCAATTGCTCATTTCCATATGTCCATATTTGATCATTGCTTGTCTTGCAAGTTTGTGAACTTTTTTTGATTAACTCAATTCAATGGTGAATGTGTTTTGATATGATCTAGTCCTTGATTGCGCATATATGATTTCTTGGAAAGTTAACTCAATTTGACCACATGTATACTTATATATATAGATGGATAGTAATTAGGATAGCATGATGCATGTAGGTAGCCTACATTGAGATAGGTTGCATTGCATAAGTTCCACCATTCTGCCTTCACTCTTTTGGTTCTCTTGAGCTTAGCATGAGAACATGCTAATGTCTAAGTGTAGGGAGATTGATAAACCACTATTTTATGGTTTATCTTGTGCTAATTTGAGTGGATTTTATCAAGTCTTTGCTCACTTATTCATATAATTCGCATGGTTTTACAAAATCCTTCCTGATTCTGTGATATAATTGAAAACATGTTTCCTGGGCCTTTAAACTGTCAATTTTAATTACTCTCTATTACCATTCGATGCCGTGATCTATGTGTTAAGTATTTTCAGGCTTTATAGGGCAGGAATGGCTTAGATGATGGAAATGAAACATGCAAAATTGGAAGGAACACAAGAAAATGAAGTTTTGAGAAGCTGGTAGCAACGCGCGTGGGCTACGCGTACGTGTGACTAGCGCAGAAGACAAGCGACGCGTACGCGTGACTGACGGGTACGCGTGACAAGGAATTTCGCCAAACGACGCGCACGCGTGACTTACGCATACGCGTGACATGCGCCACGTGCCGAAACTTGCAGAAAGTAATGGGAGCAATTTCTGGGCTCCTTTTTGGCCCAATTCCAAGCCTGAGAACACATAAGAGAGGCTGCAGAGTGGAGGATTCATTCATGGTTTCAATCATTCATTCACACAACATTCATACACAATTCTAGGTTTTAGATGTCATTTTCTAGAGAGAGAGGTTATCTCCTCTCTCTAGGTTAGGATTTTAGGTTTAGCTTTTCTTAATTTGAGAATTCTACTTTGCTTTAATTAAGTTCTCTTCTACTCTTATTTGTTCTAGTCTTTTAGTTTATCTATTTCTCTTGTTAGTTCATTTATTTTTCCAATTTAGCTTTATGAATTCTAATGTTAGGCTTGATTTTCTATTTAATGCAATTCGAGGTATTTCATGTTTATTGCTTCTTACTTTAATTGTTATCATTGATGCTTGCAATTGTTGGTTTTAGATTTTACATTCCCTATTACTTTTCTATGTTTTTATGTTATGCTTTCCAAGTGTTTGACAAAATGCTTGGGAGGGTTTTAAGTTATATTTTTATATTCTTGGCTTTGGTTGAGTAATTGGAGACTCTTGAGTTATCAAACTCCTTTGTTGATTGTTAATTGAAAGTTACTGGTTGATTTGGATCCCTCTAAAGCTAGTCTTTTCTTAGGAGTTGAGTAGGACTTGAGGAATCAAATTGATTAGTCCACTTGACTTTCCTTCATAGTTAGAGGTTAACTAAGTGGGAGCAATGGACAATTCTCATCACAATTGATAAGGATAACTAGGATAGGACTTCTAGTTCTCTTACGTTGCCAAGAGCCTTTCTTAACCATTAATTTAATTCTTGCAATTTAAATTCCTTGTTCAACATTCAAAAACCCAAAAAGATACTTTTCCATAACCAATAATAAATACACCTCCCTGCAATTCCTTGAGAGATGACCCGAGGTTTAAATACTTCGGTTATTAATTTTATTGGGTTTGCTTTAGTGATAACCAAATTTTTGTATGAAAGGATTCTTTGTTGGTTTAGAAATTATACTAGCAACAAGGTTTCAATTTTGAAATTATTTACTAGCAAAAATTCGTTCATCAAGGAGCAGTTGCTTAGTGTGCTGAGAAGACACAAGAAAGCAATTGGGTGGAGCTTGGTGGATATAGTAGGCATCAGCCCTCAAGTCTGTGAGCACCAGATATTCTTAGAAGAGGGAGTAAGGCCTGTCTGTCAACCTCAAAGGAGACTGAACCCCACCATCTTAGAAGTTGTAAAGAAGGAAGTGACCAGACTGCTTGAAGCTGATATCATCTATCCGATCTCGGATAGTGAATGGGTCAGCCCAGTACAAGTGGTGCCCAGGAAGTCTGGAGTCACAACAGTGAAGAATGAGCATGGAGAGCTCCTGACAACTAGAGTGCAGAATTCTTGGAGGGTGTGCATTGATTACAGGCGCCTCAACTAGGCTACTCGCAAGTATCACTACCCCCTGCCCTTCATCGATCAAATGCTTGATCGCCTGTCAGGTAAATCACACTACTACTTTTTAGATGGTTACACTGGCTATTTTCAAATTCATATAGCTCCTGAAGATCAGGAGAAAACTACTTTTACATGTCCCTTTGGAACGTATGCATACAAGAGGATGTCTTTTGGCTTATGTAATGCACCGGCTACTTTCCAAAGATGCATGATGAGTATTTTCTCAGATCTTATTGAGAGCTGTATAGAAGTTTTCATGGATGCCTTTAGTGTGTATGGTAATTCATTTAACCTTTGCTTGGATTGTTTAGCTAGAGTATTAGACAGGTGTGTTAGTTCAAACCTTGTATTAAATTTTAAAAATGCCATTTTATGGTAAAACAAGGTATTGTTCTAGGACATGTTGTTTCTAATACTAGTATTTCAGTAGATCCAGCAAAGGTGGATGTCATTTCTAGTTTACCTTACTCCTCCTCCGTGAGGGAAGTCCGTTCGTTCCTTGGTCATATAGGTTTCTATCGGAGATTTATCAAGGACTTCAGTAAGGTAGCATTGCCTTTATCCAGACTGCTGTAGAAGGATGTTGAGTTCGAGCTGAGTGAGGACTGCATGGAAGCGTTTGATAAGCTGACGATCGCCTTAACTCAAGCTCTGATTGTGAGAGGACCAGACTAGAGCCAGCCTTTTGAGATTATGTGTGATGCCTCCAACCATGTAGTAGAAGCGGCGCAGGCTCAGCGCGAAGGTAAGGACCCTTTTATAATTGCTTATGCTTCTAAGACCTTAGACGATGCTTAGTCTAATTATACTACCACTGAAAAAGAGCTTTTGGCTATTGTTTTTGCTCTGGATAAATTCTGAGCCTATTTACCAGGTACTAAAGTGGTAGTATACTCAGACCATGCAGCTCTAAAATATTTATTCTCTAAAAAAGAGTCCAAACCAAGGTTAATACGTTGGATATTGTTGTTGCAAGAATTTGATTTAGAAATCAAAGATAGGAGTGGTTCCCAGAATTTAGTAGCGGACCACTTGAGTCGCCTAGAGCACATTAAGAATGACTCCACTCCTATCAATGATGCTTTTCCATTTGATAGCTTGCATGCAATATCTGAGGTAGTTCCTTGGTATGCACCTATAGCTAATTATTTAGTTAGTCATACCTTGCCTCCCAATTTTACTAAGCATCAAAAGGACAAGCTGAAAAGCGAGTCCAAATATTATATATGGGATGACCCATATTTATGGAGGTATGGTGCTGACCAGATAATTAGAAGGTGTGTGCCTCAATCAGAATTCTAGTCAATTTTAGAGGCCTGCCACTCCTCTGAGAGTGGTGGACATTTTGGCCCTCAAAGAACAGCTAGAAAAATTTTAGACTGTGAATTCTGGTGGCCCACTCTTTTTAAGGATGCTACTGCCTTTTGTAAATCTTGCTCCCCATGCCAAAAGTTTGGGAATATATCCAAGAGGGATGAGATGCCCCAACAGCTTATGCTATTCTGTAAAATTTTTGATGTTTAGGGCATTGACTTCATGGGTCCATTTCCAAACTCTAGTGGTTTCTTATATAAATTGTTAGCTATAGATTATGTTTCTAAATGGGTGGAAGCAATTCCTACCTGTGCTGATGATTCTAACACTGTTGTCTCTTTTGTTAGAAATCATATTATCTGTCGCTTTGGATCACCACGAGCAATCGTGAGTGATCAAGGCACTCACTTTTGTAACAGGAGATTAACAGGTCTACTGAAGAAACAAGGCATTGTGCACAAGGTAGCAACAACTTACCATCCCCAGACCAATGGGCAAGCCGAGGTGTCTAACAGAGAGATAAAGTGCATATTGGAGAAGATAGTCAAGCCTCATAGGAAGGACTAGAGCACCAGACTTGTTGATGCGCTTTGGGCTTATCGGACAGAGTACAAGACACCCATCGGGATGAGTCCTTTCCGCCTAGTATACGGAAAGGCTTGTCACCTCCTAGTGGAGGTGGAACACAAGGCTTTCTGGGCTGTAAGGGAATGCAACATGGGATTTGAGAAGGCTGGTGCTGAAAGGAAGCTGCAACTAGCAGAACTGGAGAACTTTTGACTCGAAGCATATGACAACTCCAGACTATACAAAGAGAAGGTGAAGGATGTGCATGACCAGCATATCACGAGAAGAGAGTTCAGACCTGGGGAGTTAGTTCTCCTTTATAACTCAAGGCTGAGGCTCATGCCAGGCAAGTTGCATTCAAGATGGGAAGGTCCCTAAAGAGTAGAAAAGGCAGAGCCATACGGAGTTTTCCACTTGAGTCATCCTTCAAGTTCTAAATTCATCAAGGTCAATGGACATCGCTTGAAGCTGTATCATGGTGAGAAGATGAAGCACAACAAGGAGCTGGAGATCTTCCTCTTGGAGGATCCACCAACAGAAGAAGACTGAGCTTGTGGATCGTCCAACTTAAGGACGTAAAAGCAAAGTGTTGGGTGGGAGACAACCCACAATGTATGATCGTCCCTTTTCAGTCCTAGTTTTTGTTTTATTTTGTCTTTCACAGTATTCATTCATAATTTATGCATAATCATCTGCATTCGGCATTCTGCATAATAATAAAAAAAGGGTGTGCAACGCGCAAGTGTCCCTGACACGTGCGCGTCATGTGTGAATTCGCACCACCTGGAATTGAACAGAGAGTTGGGCAGAAGTGGTGCTGGAAGCATGACTTTGCGTACAAGTAAGACCACGCGTATGCGTCCCTCACGCGTGCGCATCGCTTGCGCTTTTAGCGGCCCACGCGTACGCGTGACCCTGGAAATCGGCGTAAATGGGGTTTGGCCAGAGAGTTGTGTTATTGTGGGGCTGGAACTGTGCTAGAAGCATAAACCCCATCACGCGTATGCGTCCCAGACGCGTGCGCATCATATTCCCTTAATGGCCGTCCACGCGTGCGCGTGCTTGATGTGCACACGTCGTATGTATTTTTGGCCTTCATGCGTTTTAACCCGAGAGTTGTGCGTGCGCGGGGCTGCCTTCGTGCGATCGGCACAAACCACTATCATGCGTACGCGTCGCTTAAATTTCGCACAACCCACGTGTATGCGTGCTGTTCGCGTACGCGTCGCATGCGCCGCCTGGTTACATTAGTACGCTGCCTAGATTTCCATTATTCCCTCCCCCAATCCTAATTCTTTTTAATTCCTAATTCTTTCTTCCTTCTTTTCTCGTTTTTCTTCCTTATTCCTTCTTACTATCTATTACTTTCTTCCTCCCTTCTCCATCTTCTACCTCATGTTCTTTTCTTCCTCCCCTATACTCCTTTCTTCTTCTTTCAATTATTGCATTTACTTATTTTTCTTTCTTCTCAATTTTCTTTTAGCTTAGTTATTTATGGTTTCTTTATCTTCCTTTTATCATGCATATATTTTATGTTGGTGTTGGAGTTTTATTTTGGATAGTACCTTTTTTTCATTGAGCTTGTGGATATTATGAGGAGTGATTTGACAATTGACATTTAATTTTGGCTCTCATATACATTTGGATTCATTATTTTCATTCCTATTTTAACTTGCACACCAAGTGTTTGTGAAAAAGCTCTTATGGCATTTTGAATCCTATTTTCTTTTACTCTTTTACTTGAATGCCTTTTTTTCACAACATTTGTAATCCACACATATTTGGGATTATCATGCACAATTTCCATCATACAAGTACTCTTTAATTTGGCACGTTTCATCATTGATGCTTGAGTTATGCTTCTCATGCCTGTTTCTGCATGCCATAAGCACTCCTGCATCTAATTATTATGAATTGCCTTCTTGATCTTAATTGATATCTTACCTACATGTTGTAGCTACCATGTATTTAAGCTATTATCTTTTCTTTTGCATTCATTATCACTTGAAATTTTCTCCCTCCTGTTTTTGGTTATATATATTTAACAATCTTCTTCTTTCTTTCTTCCTTAGGCATGGGTACCAAGAAAGAAAAAGAGAAGGCCGCTGACAAGACACGAGCAAGGAGAGGAACCAAGAGAGCACCGGCTAAGGCACCACCCTCTACCAGCGTCAAGCCGCCAACAAAGCGGGTGAAGATGATCATTAAAGTTGATGAATTAGAGAAAGCCTTTCCCGCACGGGACTCCACATGGTTCACTAACCATTACTGCGAATAGATGTTCCCCATCCTAACCGAGAGAAACTACAACCATGAGCATCTACTCATTATTCCAACACACTTTGTTGATTTTATGGAGCCCGCATAGAGAGGAGACAGTGGAGATTTTGAGGAGGCAGCCGCGGGAGGCCAACTTATCATGGGTAGTTGAATTCTACTCCAACTTCTACTCGCCTATCCTGCAGACTGTCTATGTTCGTCAGCACCAAGTCCTTGTCTCCGAGAGTGCCATACAACGAGCACTGGATCTTCCACTAGCCCAGAGGGTTTGGATGCATATCAAGAAGCCTCTCTTAAGTGCCAGATGTATCAGTTCGACTGGGATAGCGTCCTTGGAGTTATAGCCCAACCTGGCAGTACCTGGATCTTTGGGCCGCATCGGTCAAAACCCAAGAGCATTTTAGCCCAGTCACTTACCTTGGAGGCTCACGTGGGGGCCCAGATTATGTCTCACTATATCTTTCTGAGCACTTACGAGTCGACCTTCATAGCAGACATGGTTGTTCTAGTCTGGTGCATCCTGACAGAGCAACCTCTCAACTTGTCCCGACACATCCGGCAAGCAATGGGACATGTACAGATTGCGGGTAACCTGTCTTTCCCTGCCTTGGTTTCAGATTTAGTCTCTGCAGCAGGTGTGTCCTATCGGACAGGAGACACGAAGGTCATGATCCCTAGGGCCGACCAGTATGTCCTGAATGGGAAGTACATCCGGCCACCAGTTCCCTTTGCGAGCCGGCCTACAGGCCCATCTTTGGATACCCCTCCTTCTTCTACTCCACCATCATCCACACCACAAGCACCATCCACCCATCAGATGTTCCTTCAGACCCTTGAGAGGTTCGACCGGCAAGACCGGCGGATGGAACAGATGGAGCACCGTAACAAGCGCCGATACAACTATCTGAAGGAATTGATCGTTGGTACTCACCCACCTCCGGAACAGACGGACACCCCGAATTCTCCTTCATCCAGTAGCACAGGGAGCCATGGAAAACTAGACAGTGGAGGCGATGCTTCCAGCCCTACCTTGCTCCTTACTGATGGCACGAAGGACCGTGCCAAGCCTTAAGTGTGGGGAGGTCAGTCCCTGACTTCCGGAGATAATTTATCTCTTTTAACACCAACATTTTAGCTTTTCTTTTGTTAGATAGGATAGATTACATGATAATAATTGCTTGCATGTATGTTTTGCTTGGTTAAAGTAATGAGTTTCTTTTCAAGACCCTATTTTATAATATTTCACTAATTTAAATTGAAAATTTTTGTTAAATTTGTTTGAGAATTATAATTTGGAACATGAATTATGGCTAAGAACACACCACCTATGAGATTTGAGCTTAATTATATGGTTACATTATTTAACCATGATTTTTATTCTTGTGTGTTTTCTTATCTATGATTGCAATCTTTGCTTTGTTCCGTTCTATATGTCTATTGTTTAGTGTATTTACATGCATACATATGATTGAGACCATCATTTATTAACTCACTTATCCCAAATAGCCTACCACTTCAATTACCTTTGTTCGCCACTTTGAGAATTTTAATCCCCATTTGTTCTGTATTTTACCACATCAATAGCCTTAAGCGGAAAAACAATTAATTACCCCAATTGAATCTTTGGTTAGCTTAAGATAGAGATTGTGTATCAATTAAGTGTGGGAAATTGTGGGAACTTGGGTTGATGAAATTGTGTTGTGTTTTATTGATAAAAGTATTTGAAACTGGGGTGCATACTCATGTGAGACCAGAAAAACCATGTGCATTGATATGTTATGTTCGCTTTTATGTTAAAAAAAATAATGAAAAAAAGTATAAATAAATAATAATACAAATAAATAAATAAATAAATAAATAAATAAATAAATAAATAAATAAGGGACAAAATTACCCTAATGCTAAGTTTAATAAAAGATCAATGCATAAGTGGTGAAATTAAAGAAAATTTGATACAAGAGTATGTGATGAAAAAGTAGAATTATGGGTAGCTAGGCATGATTTTAGAATTATATAGAGTATGTGTGTGTGTTAGGTGAGAACCTAGGTTAGTCAAAGATTCATATTATAGCTCACTTGGCCATACATATACCCTCACCTTTACCTTAGCCCCATTACAACCTTGAAAAGTCCTCATGATGTTTGCATTGGTGCACTAAATATTTGTTGATTGATTAGATGAAGAACAAAGTTTTAGAAAGCATGACTAGAGAAGAGTAGAGTGAATAACCCTAGACACTTGAGCGATTAGAGTGCATATACACTTCCAGTGAGGGTTCAATGCTTGATTCTATATTCCCTGCTTTCATGAGCTATCTTCTTACAAATTTACTTGTCTTTTATTGTGTGATTTGAATTAGTGGAATCTGATTTATGTTTGTCTTGGAGAACTTGTTTACTTTTAACCAAGTAGATAGAGACATCTTAGCATATAGTTGCATTCACATACATAGGTTGCATTACATGAGTCTTACTTTCCCTCATTCATTCTTTTGTCTCCTTGAGCTTAGCATGAGGACATGCTAATGTTTAAGTGTGGGGAGATTGATAAACCACTATTTTATGGTTTATCTTGTGCTTATTTGAGTGATTTTTATTAAGTCTTTTCACACTTATTCATACAAATTGCATGATTTTACAATTCCTTCCCAATTTTGTTCTATAGTTGAAAACTTGTTTTCTAAGCCTTTAAATTGTGTATTTTAATTCTCCTTTATACCATTCGATGCCGTGATCTGTGCGTTAAGTGTTTTCAGGCTGTATAGGGGAGGAATAGCTTAGAGGATGGAGAGGAAGCTTTCAAAGATGGAAGGAACACAAGAATTGAAGGAGATAACTAGCGAGGATCGACGCGCACGCATGGCTCACACGTACGCGTGATTTGGAGATTTTTACAGTGACGTGTGTGCGTACCTGGCCTGACTCGTACTTGTGACTGACGCGTACGCGTGACATGCGCCACGTGAAGAAAACGCAGAAGACGCTGGGGGTGATTTTAGGCTGAGTTTGGACCCAATTTTCGGCCCAGAAACACAGACTAGAGCCAAGGGGCAAGCAGAGACTCAACACACATTCTCATTCGCATAATTTTTAGTTTTTAGTTTTGAATCTGAGAGAGAGAATACTACTTCCTCTAGGTTTTCTTCACATTCATATATTTATAGTTTTATGCTTTTGATTTGGATATTGAGAAGAGTTACTACCTTCGTTGAAGTTTCCATTATTCTAGTTTGTTTCCTTATTCCCTTACTCTTTTAATCACCCATTAACCCTTTTCAGATATGGATGTTTATGGTTTTGGAATTTATTAATTCAAAGAACTATTTTTATCTTTAATTAAATTTCTGTTATTATTTTATTTGAATTTCTATGTCTTCTTTTATTTCTCTTTTATCGTTTATAAAAATGGCATTCATGTTAATGGAGTAGACTCCCAACTTGATTTGGAAGTTGATTAAAAGGAGACCCTTGAGTTGGAAAACTCAAGTGTAATTGGAAATTGGAAGTTGTTGGCTGGCTCTCTAGTCACTAACGCTAATCCTTCCGTAGGAGAGGATTAGGACTTGCGAATTGGAGTTGGTTCAGTTACTTGACTTTCCTTTATTCGGTATGGGATAACTAAGTAGAAACAACAACCTATTACCATTACACTTGGGAGAATTCAACAAGGATAGAACTTCCAATTAATCTTCTCCCAGTCAAGGCTTTTTATTTTAAATACATAAAACCTCTCGTTAATTTCCAGTGCTTTAATTAATTATTATTTTAATTTCCCGTTCTCCAACTCTAAAATTTCTCGAAAAAATTTCTAACTAATAAAATATCACTCTTTTGTCAACTCGTTGGGAGACGACCTGAGATTTCTACTCCCAGTATTTTATTCTTAAATTGTGACAACTCTTTCTAAATTGATAAGCGGAATTTTTGTTGGTTAAGAACTGTACTTGCAACGCTGTTCTTATTATAAATTCTTAATCAGCAATTTTCCACACGTCAACGCCGTGGGGCCTTTTCCTTGCCCGTCTCTTAGTACTGAGGCTTGTCAAAAGCTAGTGGAACCAGTAATGTTTGAAGAGGTTAAAAGAGCTGTTATGACCATGAGTTCATTTAAAGCCCCAGAGCCAGATGGATTTCAAGCAATTTTCTACAAAGAATTTTGGGACTCTCTTAGCAATGATGTGTGTGGGCTGGTCAAGCGAGCCTTTGAGGGTGAGCCAATGAATGCTTCTATTTTCGATACTCTCATTATTCTAATTCCTAAAATGGAAGTTCCCCCTTCCTTACGGGAGTTTCGGCCTATTAGCTTGTGTAATGTAATTTATAAAATTGTCACAAAGGTTCTATTTAACAGGTTCAGACCTTTCCTGTCAGAGATCATTAGTCCTTTGCAAAGAGGGTTCATTCCAGGAAGAGGAACCACATAGAATATTATAATTGCTCAAGAGATTATGCACTTCATGAGGGACACCAAGTCTCGAAAAGGGACCATGGTGTTCAAGATTGATTTAGAAAAAGCTTATGACAGGGTAGACTGGCATTTTTTGGAAGCTACTTTGATCCGATTTGGGTTTCCAAAGGCTACCATTAATGTTATATTGAATTGTGTGGCTTTCTCTTCATTGGCAGTTTTGTGGAATGGGAATAGGCACCAAAATTTCAATCCAAAGAGAGGGCTGAGGCAATGAGATTCCATGTCCCTTATCTATTTGTACTCTATATAGAAATTCTTGCCTACTTTATCTCTCATAGAGTTTCCCAAGCTTCGTAGAACCTGGTAGTGGTTTCTAGGAATAGACCTCGACTCTCTCATTTGATGTATTGAGATGATCTTTTACTTTTCTGTAAGGCATCGAAAGATCAAGTAATAGAGGTTATGCACTACCTGGACTTATTTTCTAGAGCGTTAGGTTTAAAGATAAATCTTTATAAGTCAAAGGCCCAGTGTTCCAAGAGGGTGTCAAAGAGGAGAAAAGAGGTTCTCTTAGGGGTCTCTAACATCCGGTTCTACAATGATTTAGGTAAATACCTGTGAATTAACATCGGCCATGCTAGAGCTTCCAGGAGGACAGCTTAGGAGGTTATTGAAAAAATTTCGAGGAAGCTCTCCAGTTGAAAAGGATGCGTGCTGAATAAGGCAGGGAGTCTTTGTCTTGTTAAATCGGTTATGGCCTCTATCCCGGTTTATCAAATGCAAAGTTCTCTTTTCCTGAAGTATGCATGTAATAAAATTGATTCCTTGATAAGACAGTTCTTGTGGAAAGGCCAAGCGACTGGGAAAGGGTTGCCTCTGGTCAAGTGGGAGGTCGCCATAACTCCTAAAAGGGCAAGAGGATTGGGTATTAGGGATACTTCTTGTGCTAACATGGCACTTCTGGGAAAGTTGGTATGGGATTGTCTAAATAATAGTGAGAAGTTGTGGGTGCAGGTTCTGAAGCATAAATATCTCAGGACCCAGTCTAGTATGAGCGAAAACAGTAGAAATTCTTCATCGGCTACCTGGAAGAACATTGTCAGTGCCTATGAGCATCTAAAAGAAGGGATTTATTGGAATATTGGGGATGTCAACAAATCAGTTTGGTATGATGAATAGACTCCTTTTGGTAAGCTTTGTAACCTTGTTCCTTATGTGCATATTTCTGAATTAGATTTCATAGTGGCTGACTTGTGGAAAGGAGTGACTTGGGAGGTTGATGGTCTTACCATGCCTATTCCGCATGAGATTAAGCAGTTTATTCGTGGTCTGAGATATCCTAGTTCGACTGAGTTGGAGCCACAGTGGGAGTGGTGGACTGCAGTAACAAAAAAGTATAATGCAAGGGAGGGTTATAGATGGTTATTAGAGAAAACCTTAAATTGGAATGCCAATAGTAACTAGAACTGGTTGTGAAATACAAACATTCCAGAGAAGTTGGCTTACATGATTCTCTACCAACGGAGACCTTTCGATTCAAGCGGCATTTAGCTTATTTAGATATGTGCAAGAGATGTAATAAGGTGCAGGAAACTATGGAGCATTGCCTTAGAGATTATGAACGATCAAAGGCAATTTGGCATATGTTGGTTCCTAGTATCCTGGACTCGACGGCTGGTACTACTCTTGAAGAGTGGTTTCGGAAGGTCATGGCTAACAATGAGGCGTTGGTGCACAGAATCCCACACTTCCACACAACTGAACCAGCAAGTGCTCTTGGTCGATCCCACGAGGATTGTGATTTGAAGCAAGCTATGGTTATCTTGCAGATCTTAGTCAGACGAATAGAAGAGTTGTTGGATTTGGTTAAAAGCATAAAAGGAATAAAATGGAATTACTAGGTTTGATTATAATCAGTGATAAGAAGATGGTTAAGGATTGGTGATGCTTTGTTCTTCTGGATTAATTCTGGTCTTACTGTCTTCTTCAATTGTGAATGATTTCTTCTATGGCAGGCTGTATGTGATCAATGCCTTTCTTGAGAGGTCGCCAATGCTCCTCCAGATCTGAACCCCAGGGTTAGTGTGGATCCATTCTGATTGAGGGTAAAGCTCCTGCAGTCCATTCTCCTTAATTATCCTACTCAAAACGCCATAGACAAGGTCGAATCTTCCAGATTAGAGAATGCTACGCCTTTGGGTTCTAGACTCTACCACAGAGACCCTAATCTCCCCATACCTCGGCTGAACTGATGTTTCGAAAAGTCCCAACGAAGTCGTGGATTAGCCGTCTAAGAGATGTATAATCAAGCTGGTGGTTCAATGCTTTCTAGTTACGTATTCACACGAACCCAAGAAGAACATGGGTGGTTGTCAGGAACGCGATCTTAGAATGAAGAACGAAGATTATTGTCACAGTCATCCCATTTATCAAGTTGAAGAACGAAGATACATCTTAGAATTGAATCAAACACGGATTGAAAAGAAATAGTAATACTTTTATTGATCTATAAAACTCAGCAGGGCTCTTCCCCTCAACCTAGGAGGTTTAGAAACTCATACTGATAGAAAATACAATGTGAAAAATGAAATATGGCAGATCCTCCAGAAGATCATGTAAAAGTTTCTTAAATACTAAGCTAATGACTAAGGATTACATAAGAAAGGGTAAAACAGTCTTTTAGTGCTAAAATATGATTCTGGGGCCCACTTGGTGAGTGTTTGGGCTGAGTTTTGATGATATCCATGTTTTAGGAGGCCTTTAGGTTCTTGAACACTGGCTAGGGGGTCCTTCTTGGGCATTTGGATGCTGGTCTCCTCCTTGTGGGCGTTGGACGCCAGAATAGGGCAGGAGGCTGGCGTTGCACACCAGTTTTGTGCCTTCAATTCTGAAGCAAAGTATGAACTATTATATATTGCTAGAAAGCTCTGGATGTTAGCTTTTCATAGACGTTGAGACTGCTCCATTTGGAATTCTGTAGCTCTAGAAAAACTCTTTTGAATGCAAGGAGGTTAGATCTAGATAGCATCTGTAGTGCCTTCTCTGTCTCTGAATCAGACTTTTGCTCCAGCTCCTCAATTTCAGCCAGAAAATACCTGAAATTCCATAAAAACACACAAACTCAAAGTAGAATCCAAAATTGTGAATTTTGCACTAAAACCTATGAAAACTTAATAAAAATTAAACAAAACATGCTAAAAACTATATGAAAATGATGCCAAAAAGCGTATAAAATATCCGTTCATCACAACACCAAACTTAAACTGTTGCTTGTCCCCAAGCAACTAAAAAACAAATTAGGATAAAAAAAGAGTAAGACACGATAAATCTTAGAGTTTCCAATGAAGCTCAGTTTCAATTAGATGAGTGGGACTTAGTAGCTTTTTGCTTCTGAATAGTTTTGGCATCTCAATATCCATTGAAACTTAGAAGTGTTGGCATATTTAGGAACTTAGAATCCAAATGATATTATTGACTCTCCTAGTTCAATTCTTTTTTATTTTTGAACACAGCTTTTAGAGTCTTGATCATGACCCTAAGCACTTTGTTTTTCAGTATTACCACCGGATACATAAATGCCACAGATACTTTAACTGGGTGAGCCCTTTTGGATTATGATTCAGCTTTGCTAGAAACCCCAGATAGAGGTGTCCAGAGTTCTTAAGCACACTCTTTTTTCTTTGGATCACGACTTTAACTGCTCAGTCTTAAGTTTTTCACTTGACACCTTCACACCACAAGCATATGGTTAGGGACAGCTTGGTTGAGCCGCTTAGGCCAGGATTTTATTCATTGTAGGCCCTCCTAACCATTGATGCTCAAAGCCTTGGATCCTTTTACCCTTGCCTTTTATTTTATAGGGTTATTGGCTTTTTGCTCTTGCCTTTTGGTTTAAAGAGCTATTGGCTTTTCTGCTTTTTATTATTTTTTTGTCGCATGATATATATATATTCACATTTTTTTTCTTTTGCAACATGCTTTTTCTTTTTCTTTTTGCTGCTTTTTCTTGCTTCAAAAATCAATTTTTGGATTTTTTAGATTACCAATAATACTTTTCCTTTTTCATCATTCTTTCAAGAGCCAACATTCTTAATTTCAATTTCAAATATGCACTATTTATTCATACATTCAGAAAACTAAAGCAATTCCATCACATCAAAATAATTGAAATATTCTTATTATATAACTTGAAATTCATGTATCTCTCAATTCTTTTCAAATAAAATTTTCTTTTAAGTAATAGTGAGAGATATATGGAACATTTTATAGCTTAAATACATAGATAAAAATGATCATGCAATAAGAACCAAAGAACAGACAATACAACACAACAGAAAACAGAAAAATAACAAAAGAAAAGAAGATTAAGAGAATGAATCCACCTTTAATGGTGGCGGCTAGTACCCCTTCTGAGGGCCCAATGTAGTGCTTGATCTCTTCAATGTCACTCCTTTGTCTTTGTTGCTCTTCCCTCATAGCCCTTTAGTCTTCTCTTATGGCCCTTTGGTCTTCTCTTATTTCATTGAGGATGGTAGAATGCTCTTGATGCTCTAACCTCAATTGCTCCATATTAGTGTTTAATTCTCCAAGAGAATTATACAATTGGTCCCAATAGCCTTGAGAAGGAAAATGCATCCCTTGAGGTATCTTAGGGATCTCATGTTGAGGCAGGTGCACAAGCTCTTGTGCATGCTCTCTAGTTTGCTCCATCCTTTTCTTAGTGATGGTCTTGTCTTCCTCAATGAAGATGTCTCATTCTATGACAATTCTAGATGAATTGCATAGGTGACATATGAGATGAGCGAAAGCTAGCCTTGCTTTGGTGGAAGGCTTCTCAGCTATCTTGTACAGTTCTTGAGGAATCTCCTCATGTTCTTCCACCTCACTTCTAATCATGATGCAATGGATCATGATGGCTCTTTCAATGGTCACTTCTGAGCGATTGCTAGTGGGGATGATAGAGCTTTGGATGAATTCCAATCATCCTCTAGCTCTGGGCTTGAGGTCAAGTCTTCTTAGTTGAATGGGCTTGCCTTGGGAATCCCTTTTCCACTGTGCTCCTTCCACACAGATGTCTGAGAGCACTTGATCCAATCTCTAATCAAAGTTGACTCTTCTAGTGTAAGGATGTGGGTCTCCTTACATCAGAGGTAAGTTGAATGCCAACCTCACACTTTCTAGGCTAAAATCTAAGATTCTCTCTCGGATCATAGTGCTCCAATTCTTGGGATTTGGGTTCACACTAATGTCATGGTTTTTCGTGACCCATGCATTAGCATAGAACTCTTGCACCATTAAGATTCCAACCTCTTCGATGGGATTGCTTAGGACTTCCCAACCTCTTCTCTGGATCTCTCTTCAGATTTCTGAATACTCATTCTTCTTGAGCCTGAAAGGGACCTCAAGGATCACCTTCTTCTCTTCCACTACTTCATAGAAGTGGTCTTGGTGGGCTTTGGTGATGAATCTCTCCATCTCCCAAGATTCGGAGTTAGCGGCTACTGCCTTTTCTTTCTTCTTTCTAGAGGGTTCTCCAACCTTGGGTGCCATAAGTGGGAATAGAAAGCAAAATGCAACGCTTTTCCAACACCAAACTTAAAAGTCTTGCTCATCCTCGAGAAAAAATAAATAAAAGAGAATAGAATAGAAGAAGAAGAAAATAGAAGGATATGGAGGGAGAGAGGTTATTCGGCCAAAGGGGGCTTTGATGTGTATGAGAGGTGTGTGTATGAAGGGTTAGTAAGAGGGGTATTTATAGGAGTGGGTGATGAGCGGATATTTTATACACTTTTGGGCATCATTTTCATATAGTTTTTAGCATATTTTATTTAATTTTTGTTAAGTTTTCATAGGTTTTAGTGTAAAATTCATATTTTTGGATTCTACTTTGAGTTTGTGTGTTTTTATGCAATTTCAGGTGCAAAAGTCTGATTCAGAGACAGAGAAAGCACTACAGATGCTATCTGGATCTGACCTCCTTGGACTCGAAAGAGTTTTTCTGGAGCTACAGAAGTCCAAATGGAGCGTTCTCAACGGCTATGGAAAGTTGACTTCCAGAGCTTTCCAGAAATGTATAATAGTCCAGAAGTGGATTTTTGCACTGAAAGACTGTTTTACCCTTTCTTATGTAATCCTTAGTCATTAGCTTAGTATTTAAAGAACTTTTACACGATCTTCAAAGGGAGATCTGCCATATTTTCATTTTTCACATTATATTTTCTATTAGTATGAGTTTTTAAATCTCTTAGGTTGAAGGGAGGAGCCCTGCTGAGTTTTATGGATTAATAAAAGTATTACTATTTCTTTTCGATTCGTGTTTGATTCAATTCTAAGATGTATCTTTGTTCTTCAACTTGATGAATGGGATGACCCGTGACAATCATCTTCGTTCTTCATACTAAGACCGCGTGCCTAACAACCACCTGTGTTCTTCTTGGGTTCATGTGAATACGTAACTGGAAAGCATCGAACCACCAGCTTGATTATACATCTCTTAGATGGCTAATTTACGACTTTGTTGGGGACTTCGTTGGGGACTTCTCGAGACACCAGTTCAGCCGAGGTATGGGGAGATTAGGGTCTATGTGGTAGAGGCTAGAACCCAAAGGCACAGCATTTTCTGATCCGAAAGATCTAACCTTGTCTGTGGCATTTTGAGTAGGCTCATTAAGGAGAATGGACTATAGGAGCTTTACCTTCAATCAGAATGGATCCACACTAACCCTGGGGTTTAGATTTGGAGGAGATTGGCAACCACGAATGTATAGCGTTAATCACATACAGCTTGCTATAGAAGAAATCATTCACAATCGAACAAAACAGTAATACCAGAGTTAATCCAGAAGGACAAAGCATCTCCAAGCCTTTTAAACATCTTCTTATCATAGTTTACATGACTTCTGAATTCTGAGTAATGTTCTCTTTTTATTCTTTTTTTATGCAATTAAACAATCAAACACCAACATCTTTTACTTACCTGACTATGATCTACAAGATAACCATAGCTTGCTTCAAACCACAATCCTCGGGGGATCGACCCTAACTCGCTCAGGTATTACTTGGACGACTCAGTGCACTTGCTGGTTCAGTTGTACGAAGTGTTTGGATTTGTGTACTAGTGGGCTAGGGTTAGGTTCGGTCATGGGTGGGGTAAATAGAAGGGAAATTGGATTTTGAAGTGGGTGGAGGTTGGTGGGAGTTATGATAGTTTTGGGGAAGTAATATGGATTTGATTGGGCTAGGGTTTATAGGGAAGTGTGAAAGAAGGAGCGAAAAAGTGGGGTAGGTAAAGATACTGTGGGAACCACTGGTCCTGAGAGGCTAGGAAATTTAGAATCCCTGTCCTCTGCATTGGCATTGAACACCCAGGGTCTGCTCCCTGGCTGGCGTTCAATGCTAGCAACACACTTCATTCAGAGTGTTCTATTTTCACTGCTGAACATTGCTGTCTCTGTTCTGACTGCTGCACATGATCATGAACCTAAAGAAATAACCTAACGAAAAAACAAAATTAAGGGATTAAAAGAAATAGAAATAATTAATTAGGGTTGGGTTGCCTCCCAACAAGCGCTTCTTTAACGTCACTAGCTTGACGGTTAGCTCCTTACGGAGAATGATATGGGCTCAAAATTTTGCCCCTTATAGTGAACTTTCTTCCTGTCTTCTCATGAATGAGCTCCACATAGTCTAGAGACAGGACATGACTCACTGTATGTGGTATGACTGGCTTCTTGGTGAAGACAACTCTCATGGCAGGTGAGAGGCCTTCAGTAGGGACTTTCTTGTCCCTCCAGCCTTTAGGTACTTTCTTCATAGTACCTTTATTTTTAGTGCTTGTTAATGGCTAGAAACTAAGCTACATGATGCAAAAACTTCAAACAATTGCTCCCCCTTGCTTGGACTTCAATTCTGCATGAAATACACTTAGAAACAAATTGGATTTGGACCTGGGCAGCTCAGAAATCGCCCCCAGCATTTTGCCTTCAAGTGGGCCATGTGAGAGTATCGGCGCGTGCGTGTCACGTAGCTTAGTTTATAAAGAGAGAAGCTCCCTCTTCTCTCTAGAATTAGGGTTCCTAGGATTAATTGCATCATAGATCCATGTTTAATTCCTTGTTTTCATCTTGTTTCTTCTACATTTTCATGCTCTAATGATGTAATCTTCTTGTTCCCTCTTGTTAATTTTCCTTTTCATGCCTCTTTGTTTAGGATTGATGAACACTTGTTGGATTTAGATTTTCTATTAATGTAATTGATGTTTGATGTCTTTTATTGTGAATTTGAGTTATTGATCTTGTCTTCTTACAATTTATAGTTGATAGATTTTACTATTTCTTGTCATTTATTATGCTTTCTTTTTATGCCCTCCAAGTGTTTGACAAAATGCTTGGTTGGATTTTAGAGTAGAATTTGATGCTCTTGGCTTGGGAAGGTAACTTAGGAACTCTTGAGTTACTAATGTCCAAGTGATTGATGATTGGGAGACGTTAATGCTAGATCTCACTAATTGAATGGGTGGAGAACTAGGACTTATGGTCTTGGATTGACATAGCTCACTTGACTTTCCTTTATTAGTTAGAGGATGACTTAGTGGGGTTGATCCTTGCCAATTCTCATGTTGTGGTTAGTGATTAGGATAGAGATCCTTGACCACCAAACCTTGCCAAGGTCTTTTTAGTTATTAGTTTATTTACATTGCCATTTACATTTCATATCTCTTATCAAAAACCCCAAAACATAACTCATAACCGATAACAAGACACTTTGTTGCAATTTCTAGGGAGAACAACCCGAGTTTTAAATACTTCGGTTTATAAATTTAGGGGTTTGTTACTTGTGACAACCAAATTTTTGTTTGAAAGGATTAGTGATTGGTTTAGAAATTATACTTGCAACGAGAATTCAATTGTGAATTTCTAAACCGTCAAAAGTCCTCTCATCAAAATGGCACCGTTGTCAGGGAGTTGCAATGGTGTTGTGTTAATTGGTTATTGTATATATGTGAATATTGTGAATATGTTTGCCTTTTGCTTCTTTGTTAGTTCTTGGTAGTTTTGGAATTTGGTTTCCTTTGTTTCTTATTTGATTTTATTTTCATTTTCTCTTGCTATCATGAATTCTCACTTTGGCTATGAGTTTGGTTCTAACTATATTGTAGGAAATGAGGACTATAATGAAGATGTGTATCAAGGATGGGATAATCAAAGGTGGGAGGAGCCATATGCATATGATCAATCTTCATGGCAACAACCTCCACCAATGCACTATGAAGAAGAGCCATTCTATGATGCATATCAATCCAATGGCTATGGTGAATCCCCTTGTGACTTTCAAGAACCACCACCATATGTCTATGAGCCATATCCCTAACATAACCCTCAACCACACTCACAAGCCCCTTCTTACCAACCATCTTCATATGACCCTAATCCATATCCATCCTACCAATAATCATCTAAGCCATATGAACCACACATAGAGCCACCACTTCTCCAACATCAACATTTTCAATAGCCACCCCCTCCATATTATTACCAAGATGAACCACCTCCAAGATATAAAAATTTTCAACCACAAAATGAACTCTACTTTCTACCACAACCTCCTGTGGAAGAATACTCATGTTCTTCAATCCAAGAGTCATATGATCCTACTCATGATATCCAAGCAGAACAAGAGTCAAGGGATCGTCTCAAGGAAGCATTGGATCAATTTCAAGCAACCATGGAGTGTGTTGTGCAACAAGTGAAAAGAACGGGAAATATTGAACCACCACAACTCTACCAAAAAGAACCACCTTCCTACTATGAATCCTTTCCCCAATTTGATGAACCCTTCCATCCACCCCAACCTCCAATGGATGACATCCTTGATGTTCTGGTTCAAGGACAAGAGGAGATGAAAAGGGATGTGCAATAATTCACGGCCTCCTTGGACGAGGTAGTAAACCGGTTAGCATCTCAAAACTTGAATACTCAAGGAACTCCCATGGTTACATATGGGGGAACAAATGAAGAGCATAAAATGAAGGAGAGATTGGTGGAGAATGAGGGAAGTTGCTTCGTATTGGAACAATTGGAGGAAGCTACAATTGTTGAAGAAGAGGAAGAAGTGGTTGAAGACTTAGGAGATGCAAAACCACCATGGGAGTCTAGGATTGAAGAAAACCCCTCCAAGATGATTGAATTTGATGCTAAGGAGGAATGTGCATAACCTCCAAGGCATATCCCTTATGAAGAATCGGATGGGATAGAGCAAGAATTGAGTCCCCGTGGTGATGAAGATCAAGCATCAAGTCTTAGTGGTGAAGAATCCTTTGAGCATGAAACCTTCTCCCGTTGGGTTTGAAAGCGTTGTGGAGGTAAATTTTTCTCACCCTCCCAATTATGACTTGAGTATGGGAAAAGGCTTAGATAATATTGTTGAACAAAGGATCACATTTGAGAAAACTTGTGAAAAGGTGAAGATCCTTAGAAAAAGGAGGATGGGAATTGAATACGCTTTGTCAAGACCCTTGGACGCTTCTTTACCTAGGTTGCCATCTACTCCTTCATTTGAGTGGGTGAAATTCATTTCCATTAGCTTTATTATACCACTTGAATATGGTTTGCTTGAAATGGATGGCCAACTTAAGGAGCTTTATGGGATGAAGCGTAAAAGAAAAATGTTTTGTGGTTGGCGTTGCAAATCAAGGCTCATTATGGTTGATGCTTCAAACATGAGATCTAAAGGTTGGAGTAGTGCTCAACTAGAAAGAGGCATGAAAAGGAAAATTAATAAGAGGGAACAAGAAGATTACATCATTAGAGCATGAAAATATAGAAGAAACAAGATGAAAGCAAGGAATTAAACATGAATGTATGATGCAATTAATCCTAGGAACCCTAATTTTAGAGAGAAGAGGGAGCTTCTCTCTCTAGAAACTAAGCTACATGATGCAAAAACTTCAAACAATTGCTCCCCCTTGCTTGGACTTCAATTCTTCATGAAATACACTTAGAAACAAGTTAGATTTGGGCCTGGGCAGCTCAAAAATTGCCCCCAGCATTTTGCCTTCAAGTGGGCCATGTGAGAGTATCGGCGCGTACGCGTCATGTGTGCGTGCGCGTCGATTGGCAAATTCTTCATCCGCGCAGACGCATCATGTACGCGTGCGTGTCTCTATGTAAAACCACTTTTGCGCGTGTGCTCTTTGTACGTGTGCGCATCCATTGTTGCATTCCCAATCTTTGTTTCTTCATGCATTCTCCCCTTTGCATGCTTTTCTCCTCATTTTTTCCATCTAATACTTGCCTTATGAACCTGAAATCACTCAACAAACACATCAAGTCATCAAATGGAATTAAAGTGAATTAAAATCACCAATTTAAGGCCTAAAAAGTATGTTTTTACACTTAAGTGCAATTCAAGCGGGAATTATAAAACCATGCTATTTCATTGAATAAATTTGGGAGAAGGTGATAAAATCCCCCAAAATAAGCACGAGATAAACCACAAAATCGGGGTTTATCACTCCTCCTTAAAGTCCTCTCAGGTTCAGGATCAAGATTAAAGAGAGGCTCTTTATCCCTGTTCCTGGTCATAAATAAGAAAAAGAAACTAAGAAAAATGGAGAATGGGAGCTCTATTTTCAAGAACAGAGGACTCCCTGTAAGATGTGATGAAGAAAGGAAAGAAGAATGAAGATAGAAGAAGGAAAAGAAGAATTTAAAAAGAGAGGGATAGAGAATTCGAAAATTAGAAGTAGAAAAGATAAATAAGAATTAAAATGTTTTTGTTTTTGTTTTATTTATTTATTTATTTCAAAAATAAAAGTTAATTAATTAAAAATAATTGAAAATTAATTAATGAATTTCCAAAAAGAAGAGAGAGAAATAGAAGAAGAAATTTCGAAAATTAGAAGAAAGAGGAATTACTTAGGAAGTTTTGAAAAAGAAGAGAGAGAAAACAAGTAACTAGTTAAGAAAAGATTTGAAAACAAGATAAGATAGAAGATTAGAAAAGATTTGAATTTAAAATTTGAAATTTGAAATTTAAATTTTGAATTTTGAATTTTGAATGGAAACAAGATAAGACAAAGACTTGAAAAAGATTTGATTTTTGAAAAGGTTTGATTTTGAAATTTGAAATAAGATAAGATAAGATTTTGAATTTTAAAGAAAGATAAAAAGATAAGATAAGATTTTTGAAAAGATTTGATTTTGAAAAAGATTTGAAGTTTGAAATTTAAAACTAAGATAAGATAATGATTTTGAAATTAAAATTTGAAAAATTAGTTGTGATTTTCGAAAATTGCAATTAAAGATAAGAAAAGATATTTTATTTTTTTAATTTTTTGAATTTAATGAAGAAAGAGAAAAACAACAAAAAGACACCAAACTTAAAATTTTTAGATCAAAGAACACCTAGTGTGCGAAAATTAAAAATAAAAACACAAAGAGACATCAAACTTAAAGATTTTAAGATCTAAACACAAAGAAAAACAAGAACACTTTGAAGATCAAGAAGAACACCAAGAACAAAACTCAAAGAATTCAAAGAAAACAAGAACATGCAAAGACAGCAAACTTAAAGTTTTTGAAAACCAAAGACACAGTTTTTGAAAATTATAAAGAAAAGACACAAGAAGACACCAAACTTAAAGATTGACACAAGATTCAAACAAAAGATACTATTTTTGAAAAAAGACTCAAAGAAATTCGAACAAGAACAAGAACAAGAACAAAGACTCAAACAAAAGATAAAGATTAATAAAGAAAAGAAAAAAGTTTTGAAGAAAATATTTTGAAAAAGAAAACAAGAAATAGGTAAGACTCAAAGTAAGAAAATTAAAAGAAAATACATAGCCAAAAATAGAAAAAATTTTGAAAGATTTTAAAAATTTTCTTTTTGATTTTTCGAAAAAAAAGAAAACAAAATAAAAGACTCTAACAAAATTAAAGACAATATCTAATCTAAGTAATAAGATAATCCGTAAGTTGTCCAAACTCGAACTATCCCCAACAACAGCGCCAAAAACTTGGTGCGCAGAATCCTACACTTCTGCACAACTGAACCAGCAAGTGCACTGGGTTAATCCCACGAGGATTGTGATTTGAAGTAAGCTATGGTTATCTTGCAGATCTTAGTCAGGCGGATAGAAGAGTTGTTAGATTTGGTTAAAAGCATAAAAGGAATACAAATGGAATTTCTAGGTTTGATTATAATCAGTGATAAGAAGATGGTTAAGGCTTGGAGATGCTTTGTTCTTCTGGATTAATTCTAGTCTTACTTTCTTCTTCAATTGTGAATGATTTCTTCTATGGCAGGCTGTATGTGATCAACGCCTTTCTTGAGAGGTCGCCAATGCTCCTCCAGATCTGAACCCCAGGGTTAGTGTGGATCCATTCTGATTGAGGGTGAAGCTCCTACAGTCCATTCTCCTTAATGATCCTACTCAAAATGTCACAGATAAGGTTGAATCTTTCGGATCAGAGAATGCTGCGCCTTTGGGTTCTAGCCTCTACCATAGAGACCCTAATCTCCCCATACCTCAGCTGAACTGATATTTCGAGAAGTCCCCAACGAAGTCGTGGATTAGCCGTCTAAGAGATGTATAATCAAGCTGGTGGTTCGATGCTTTCCAGTTACATATTCATATGAACTCAAGAAGAACACGGGTGGTTGTTAGGCACAAGGTCTTAGTTTGAAGAACGAAGATGATTGTCATGAGTCGTCCCATTCATCAAGTTGAAGAACGAAGATACATCTTAGAATTGAATCAAACACGGATTGAAAAGAAACAGTAATACTTTTATTGATCCATAAAACTCAGCAGGGCTTCTCCCCTCAACCTAGGAGGTTTAGAAACTCATACTGATAGAAAATACATTGTGAAAAATGACATATGGCAGATCCCTCAGAAGATCGTGTAAAATTTTCTTAAATACTACGCTAATGACTAAGGATTACATAAGAAAGGGTAAAACAGTCTTTTAGTGCTAAAATATGCTTTCGGGCCCAATTGGTGAGTGTTCGGGCTGAGATTTGATGAGATCCACGTGCTAGGAGGCCTCTAGGGTATTGAACGTTGGCTAGGGGGTCCTTATTGGGCGTTTGGACGCTGGTCTCTTCCTTATGGGCGTTGGATGCCAGAATAGGGCATGAGGCTTACGTTGGATGCCAGTTTTGGGCCTTCAATTCTGAAGCAAAGTATAGATTATTATGCATTGCTAGAAAGCTCTAGATGTTATCTTTCCAAAGCCATTGAGAATGCTCCATTGGAGTTCTATAGCTCCAAAAAAGCTCTTTCGAGTGCAAGGAGGTCAGATCTGGACAGCATCTGTAGTGCTTTCTTTGTCTCTGAATCAGACTTTTGCTCCAACTCCTCAATTTCAGCCAGAAAATACCTGAAATTGCATAAAAACACACAAACTCAAAGTAGAATCCAAAAATGTGAATTTTGCACTAAAACCTATGAAAACTTAATAAAAATAAAACAAAACATGCCAAAAACTATATGAAAATGATGCAAAAAACGTATAAAATTATCCGCTTTTTAACATCATTTTCATATAGTTTTTAGCATGTTTTGTTTAAGTTTTATTAAGTTTTCATAGGTTTTAATGTAAAATTCACATTTTTGGATTCTACTTTGAGTTTTTGTGTTTTTATGCAATTTCAGGTATTTTCTGGCTGAAATTGAGGAGTTGGAGCAAAAGTCTGATTCACAGACAGAGAAAGCACTGCAGATGCTACCCGGATCTGACGTCCTTGCACTCGAAAGAGCTTTTCTAGAGCTACAAAAGTCCAAATGGAACGTTCTCAATGGATATGGAAAGCTGACTTCCAGATTTTTCCAGAAATGTTTAATAGTCTATACTGTGCTTCAGAATTGAAGGCCCAAAATTGGCGTCTAACGCCATCCTCCTTCTCCAGTCCAGGCGTCTAGCACCCAAAGGAGGAGACCAGCGTCCAAACACCCAAAGAGGACCCCTAGCCAGCATTCAATGCCCTAGAGGTATCCTAGCACATGGATCTCATCAAAACTCAGCCCAAACACTCACTAAGTTGGCCCCAGAAGTGGATTTAAGCACTAAAAGATTGTTTTACCCTTTCTTATGTAATCCTTAGTCATTAGCTTAGTATTTAAAGAACTTTTACACGATCTTTAAGGGAGATTGGTGATGAATCCATATTTGACGATGTATTTTGGTTTGATTTGAATGGATTTCATCACATAAACTCACACTTATTCACTAAAATAGCATACTTTTGTGTTTTCTCTCTAGATTGTGCCTAAATGTGAAAACATGCATTTTTGTGCTTAAATTGAGCAATTTAATCCCACTTTTATTTCATTCTATGCTGTGATATATTTGTTGAGTGATTTCAGGTCCTAGAGGCAAGAATGGGTTGGTAGAAGTGGAAGGAAGCATGTACAAAGGGAGAAAGCATGAAGAAAACAAAGGAGAAGCACACAGCCATGTGTGCGTATGCACAAGCAAGCGTGCGTACGCACAATAAGGAAATTAGCTTGCGTGCATACGCACAACCATCTGTGATCTGTGCGTATGCACAAGAACCCAAGCAGAGCAAATCCAAAGCATTGCGAAGTGTGCGTTCGCACAACCATCTATGCGTACGCACAAGTACAAATTCAGCGATCTGTGCGCACACACATCTGTGCGTCCGCACAGGTACCAGTGCATGCATCCATTAAAAAGTCACGTGCTGCACGGTTTTGGGGGGTCTATAGGCCCATTTTTGAAGTGCTGAAGGTTGGTTTGAAAGGCTATATTAAGGGCATGTCAACACATAACAAAAGAGCTCACTTGTAGGGTAGAAAACATATAGTAGGAGTAGGAGTAGAGTAGTATAGAAATTCTCTCTTAGGCTTAATTAGGGTTTGTAGCATTTTATACTTCAAGTTTTATTTTGGATTATAGCAATTGCATTGTAAGTATTTCTTTAATTTCTCTTTTAATTACATTACTTGTTCTACACTTTCTTATATTTTCATTTCTCTTGTCAACATTTACATAATCTTGCAATTTTGGATTTCCTGTTGTTTAATTTGATGTTTGATGGCTTTATGTTTGTTTGAGTTGTCTTTATTGATTTTGATCATTTATGGTTCATAGCTTTCATTGATTTACCAATTTTGCCATGTTTTATGAATATGCATAAAAAGGTCCTTGTTCCTTGTTAATGCTTTGCATTTGTTTGAGTTGGCTTAACTTGATTCTATCAAGTTTGTCACCTTTTTGTAACAAACACCTTAACCGTGTGATTATTTGAATTTTTCTAAGGATGAATAAGTAATTCTCTTTTCATTATTGCATTGGTTATTGTTTGTTGTGCTATTTTGTATATCAATTTTGCTCATTCACTTGCACAATTTCAATATCCAATAATTCCTAAATTCAATTCACTCTTGTTGCAATTGCCTAAGCTTGCTTGTGTTTAATTGATGCTCATCTCTTAGTTGCATCTTAGGCCATTTAATTGAGGAACTCATTATTACTTGTGGTTGTGTGGATGCCATTTTAACCTGCCATTGCATGTATTCTAACCGCGGGCGTAATTGGAATACACACATGGCTAATCCATTTTCATCATACCACACCACTATGCAAACTTTCTCAATTAGATGCTTATTTACATAATCCTTTACCTTTTTGTGCTACTTGCCCTGTGCTTCCTAATTATACTTTATTCATTCTTTTTGAGGATGAGACGTAAGGCAAGGAGCAGGGAGAGGAGAAGGAAACTGAGGATGGAGATGCTGAGCATACATTGGACTTGGCAATTTCCACACAACTCAAGCCCCCGCATCTGCCAACCAAAGGTGGAGGAACTTAGAGACATTCTTCCCGGATTGTGTTTGTGCACGGAGGACCGTGCAACGCTTAAGTTGGGGGATGATTCACCACTTTCGGGACGTAAACTTTCTTTTCCCAAACACTTTGCACTTTACTTTTATTTCTTTTAATAGGTTTCTTGTATATATTTGGAGTATTTTTGACTGTTGCATTACATTTTCTTTTGGTATATATATCATAGTTATTTCTATTTATTGCATGTTGCATTTTTGCATCTTTTTCTTAGTATATATTTTATAGATAGAAGTTGTGATTGGATGATGTGAATATCATAGTGCCTAGTTCAATTTTGTCCTAATTGTTCATGTTAGTTTTTGGTTGTTGAAAATTAGGAATAGAACTAGGAAAATTTTGAAAATTGCATCCATCACATCATACATACATATAGGAAATAATTTTGGTGAAAAACAATAAAGATTTCCAAGAATTTTTTTTAGGGCATTCTATTGAATTGATTTGGAAAACTGTTTTTTAAACTAGCTTGAATGAATTTTTATGGAACATATAAGAGAGATAGAACAAAATGCCTTGTGAGTTTTTGAGCTTTAATGAGTGGTTACACATTCTAACCACTAATTTTGTTCATAATGTGATTTTTCTCCTTCTATGATTGTGATCTTGGTTTTTCTTGATTCTTTATTTCCGATGTTTGATGTCTTGAATGCATTTAGCATGATTGAGGCCATCTTTGAATTAAGTTTACTCACCTATATAGCCTTACCCTTCCATCTACCCTTGTTAACCCCTTTTGAGCTTTTTAATCCCCTTTGTTCTAATTATTAGCACATCACAACCCTAAGCGAAAAACCATGAATTATCTTGAATTGCATCTTTGATTAGCTTAGGTTAAGGTGTGTGTGTCATTTAACTGTGGGGGAAATTTTGGGAAGCATTCGTAGAGAAAAAATTTGTTTTGGGTAATTATTAAAAAATTGGAAAATGGGTGCACATTCATGTTTGGATTTGCTTTAACCGTATGCATTTGTCATAGAAAAAGAAAAAGAAATAGAAAAGAAAAACAAAAGCAAAAAAAAAATGAAATGGAAAAAAAATAAAAATAAATAATAATAAGAGGGGACAAAAGTTATCCCAAAGAAAAAGAAAAAAAATTTTGGAATAAGAAATGCATATGTGTTTTGAATAGAAATTAAGGCATGAATGTGTGTGAAAAGAAGTAATGGGTGGTAAGGATGCATTGTTGTGATTTGGTTGATATAGGTTGAGTTGGATACTTGAGCTAATCAAAGATTCAATCTCTTAGTCCACTTAGCCATATATTCATCTTACCCTTACCCCAACCCCATTACAACCTTCTAAAGACTTCATGATACTTGCATACATGCATCAAATACTTGTTGATTGTTACACGAAAAGCAATTTCTTGAAAGCATGATTAGAGGAGACTTGAGTGATTAAACCCTAAAAACGGAGTGTTGAGAGTGCATACACACCTAGTGAGGGTTCGATCACTCAACTCTATGTTTCCATACTTCTTATCATGCATTCTTGCAAGTTGCTTCTTTTTGATGAGTTAAATCAATTCTTTAGATTTTGATTGCATTGAGCTACTTCTTTGCTTAGCCCTATATGTCTATATACTTGTTTGGGAATTTGAGTGTTTGTTTTCACCAATTCAATAGGATACTATAGTGTATATAGGTATATATAGTATATACATACTTGCATGCATATAGATAGTTGCATTCAATAAGTTGTTTCCCTTTGATCATTCTCCTTGTTTGGTTTAGCATGAGGATATGCTATTGTTTAAGTGTGGAGGAATTGATGAATCCATATTGGACGATGTATTTTGGTTTGATTTGAATGGATTTTATCATATAAACTCACACTTATTCACTAAAATAGCATACTTTTGTGTTTTCTCTCTAGATTGTGCCTAAATATGAAAACATGTATTTTTGTGCTTAAATTGAGCAATTTAATCCCACTTTTATTCCATTCTATGCCGTGATATGTTTATTGAGTGATTTCAGGTCCTAGAGGGAAGAATGGGTTGGTAGAAGTGGAAGGAAGCATGTACAAAGGGAGAAAGCATGAAGAAAACAAAGGAGAAGCACACAGCCATGTGTGCGTACGCATAAGCAAGCGTGAGTACGCACAATAAGGAAATCAGCATGCGTGCGTACGCACAACCATCTGTGTGTACGCACAAGGACCCAAGCAGAGCGAATCCAAAGCATTGCGAAGTGTGCGTGTGCACAACCATCTGTGCGTACGCACAAGTGCAAATTCAGAGACCTGTGCGCACGCACACATCTGTGCGTCCGCACAGGTACCAGTGCATGCATCCATTAAAAAGTCACGTGCTACGTGGTTTTGGGGGTCTCTAGGCCTATTTCTAAAGTGCTGAAGGCTGGTTTGAGAGGCTATATTAAGGGCATGTCAACACATAACAAAGGAGCTCACTTGTAGGGTAGAAAACATATAGTAGGAGTAGGAGTAGAGTAGTATAGAAAATTCTCTCTTAGGTTTAATTAGGGTTTCTAGCATTTTATACTTCAAGTTTGATTTTGGATTATAGCAATTGCATTGTAAGTATTTCTTTAATTTCTCTTTTAATTACATTACTTGTTCTACACTTTCTTATATTTTCATGTCTCTTGTCAACAATTACATACTCTTGCAATTTTGGATTTCTAGTTGTTTAATTTGATGTTTGATGGCTTTTATATGTTTGTTTGAGTTGTCTTTATTGATTTTGATCATTTATGGTTCATAGCTTTCATTGATTTACCAATTTTGCCATGTTTTGTAAATATGCATACTAGGTGTTTGATGAAATGTTGACCCTAGCTATGGGGTAATTTGTAACGACCCAATTCCTAGTAAGTCATGATCATACTAGAAATCATGTATCACCAACTTGTTCACCTGAAACTTTTACTATTTATTATTAAGCTTGTAATCGGGTTAGCGTACTATCGGTTTTTGGAAGGACTTTTACTTTATAAAAAGATTTGCGAGGACAGCTAATTAAACATACACAAGTCAGGATTATATATAACCACAACACATATTAGCATACAACCCTTCAGAAATACTACTATGTACAAATTAACACTCCGGGCCCTGTTTCATATAGAAAACCACTAAGCTAGCGCCCAAACTAGCCTAGTCAACTATGTACACCCTACTCTCTCAGTGAGTCTAACCAAAAGTGAGAGATTAACACAAAAGCTAGGCTATCACAAAAAACTGTCAAAAGGCACAACCACAGCTCCCAGGCCACAGCTATCATCATCAGAGGAGATCACAACCACATCAAAACACTCCTCAGGATCCTCGTCCTCATCATCAGAAATCTCTATAACCTCAGGAGGTGCACTGGCACGCGTGCTACTGGTCTGACCAGCACTCTCCGGTCCACTACTGGAGGCAGTGAGCGGCTCCTCAGAAGATGGCTCGGATGAAGATACTGAGATCTGCTCCACTGGGATATCCTCCTCCGGTACAAGCTCTGGAATATGCTCTTCCATGGGCTTAGGCTCAGGGTCCGCCTGATCCGTAGGCTGATCGGAATGCTGGTGAGGCACCGGCCCGTCATGAAATGGGTGAATTGGAGCATCCAGGTGGAGCCACTACTGCGGGAACTCATAGGGCATGTCGGGGTTAAACCGTGGAGTGTCAATCGGGTGACTGAAGGGATGATCACGAAGAATGTACATACAAGTCCTAATCTCTGCACCTACTACATAAAACCTATGCTGTACAATATCCTCGTATATATAGGGAGGGTCCATCTCGTAAAATATAACTACGGTCTCCATCTGAAGGGGAGGAAGAAAAGGGGTAAGAACTGGGGGGTTCTTAGTAGGGTCGAGAGTAGTTAGTTTAGTCAGGGTTACCACAATTCAAGTAATTCACAATGAAATATACAGGAATCACAGAGAAGTATCTAATTATCACAATTCAGAGTAACAGTAAGGAATGCATAAACACAAGATGACAATCACAAATAATTTCACCGTATCAAGTAAAATGTAGATGCTCTACAAGGATGATGCATGTCTAGTCTTATCGCAGGTAATGAGCTCATTTGTCAGTTTCATCCCGCATCCGACGCAATCCGACTCGCAAGTCAGATAAGGCATTCCAGCGGCATAACCTCTGCAAGGTCTCAACCTCTTGCAGGTGCTAATTCTCCAGCTGAAGTATGCCGAACATGACCTCTACAAGTACTTGCAGGTGCTGATTCTCCAGCTGAAGCATGTGCCACTTTCTCCTGGAAGCCATTCCATATACATGGGCATTCCCGTACAATTACTCACAAATGAAGCCCACGGCTTAACATTTTCACATCAACACTATAAGTATGTACTTTCTGTCACCCTCTTGTGACCTTTTAATTATTTCATAATCACATGTGCCGGTTTGTCTTCTCTTTTCCTTTTAAAACCAAAACTAATCCCCCTTTTATTTTTAACACAAATTCTTTAACATTTTCTAAGATGTCTCCAAACGGAATCATTCAATAAAAACTCAATTACTTTTGAAGTTCACTAAAACTTCTTTAAATAAAATCCTTGAGTCAAATTCAAAACATGAGCCCCTTTTCATTTTCAAATCAAACTTAAATATAGTACTTTTCTTATATAATTTAAAATCATAAAATAATTCTTTTCTAAATAAATCAAACTCAGAATATATATTTTTCTTAAATAAATTAAATCCGACATATAACTATTTTCTGAATAAATCGAAAATTAATAATACAATTTCTCAAATCCAACCTTTTTCTTCTAAATAAAATTTTAAATAAATTCTTAAGGTTTATAACAAAATTTTGGCAGCACCTTCCCTAAAATCCGGACTCTGCCACCCTTCTCGGGTTCCATCCAAATCATTTTCCACACTCTTTTCAAATCATTTCCAATAAATCAAACTGGCAACTTTTAACATTTTCAAATTATCCTACCGTAATCCAGAAATCACAATCATCAGAATAACTCAGTTTCTGACTGCACTTAAACCCTCCAAACCTCAAACTTATCACAAATATCAATATAAATTCAATCGACAAGTAATCACGACATTAATTCACTTATCAAATACCAATTTAACCGGTGAAAATTTACCAAAATCCTACCTTCGTACGAAATCAAAATAGGCGAAGCTCCAGAGGAGCCTTTTGACTGAGCTGCTGAAGGAAAAAACGTCCGGAATCCTCCGTGCTTCCTAGAACTCCAGTTGGCCAAACTCAAGGGGTAGGGGAGCTACGTCACCGTCGACTTCCATCGGACAAAAGTAACGCCAACACATAGAGGAGGAGGATACGAACACTTTTACCGAATTAGATTTTTGATTGGGATTACGGATTAAGTGAAATCAAAGAAAGAAAATGGTAGAGGGTTACGGTTTCTTTGATGAAAGCTCTCGGTCACTTTACCCTTTCTTCATGCAATATGTTTAGCAAATTAGGGGAAGTGTTTTTGATCTTAATGGAAGGGTGAGTTGTCAATTGGAGGATTATGTGTCAATGTTATATTACTAGGTGGTTTTGGATTGAAATCTCTTTTTTCTTTCTTTCTCCAGTTCGGTCATATTGAATTAAAAGAAAGGCATGTTAATAATTAATGGGATAAGATTGCTTAATGTGATTCACGTTTCTATTCCTTCTTTTCTTTCTTCTTTTGGTCTTTTTAATGAATATGGCAAGGTGTCAAGTTCTGATATTGTTGAGTCAGCGATTCAAGTTATAAATATTTCAAACGGATATTTAGGAAAATCGAGTATATTAAAACACAAGTAATAATACATAGGGGTAATATATATGAGTTACTAACATAAATGACATTAGTAACTTAGGAATTAAAAGATACTTGATGGAGCTTTAGCAACTCTAAGCTCATCAAGAAATAACAATAATTAACTTTTTATCGGTAAAAATCGGACTTGAGAATAATAATAATAATATTATTATTATCTAGGCTTCATTATAATTAGATCAAGTAAAATAAATAAATAACATGATAATAAAATTATATTATCATTTATTTTACTTCGGGGTTCAAAGTCGACTCGTCAAAATAATACTAATCACTTTAAAATATTATTTTAAGAAAAACTCACATTAGTGCAACAATTAGAGTTGTTACATCCTACCCTCCTAAAAGAAAATTTTGCCCTCAAAATTTTCTTTACCTGTAAACAGGTGCGAGTAATTAGTCCTTATCTTATTTTCTAGTCATCAAGTGTGTTGTGTTTCCTCATCCCATCTCAACTTAGTATAGCGGTTAAAGAAATAAAAGAATGCGACGAACCAGAATCATAAAGTGCAGTTAAGAAGCGAGTCTTAACACAATACTGACCTTGGGTCAGGGTGTCTGAGTACGAGCATCTTCAGCAGTCATTGTAAATACTCTCCCTGGCTGTTGCGATTTAGCTATTTCTTGTATCAACTTTTCTGGACAATTTCTTGCTATATGCTCCGGTTCACCGTAGTTGTAGCAAACTCTCATTCCAAAATAACAAGGCCTACCAGTGTGATTCTTTCCACATTGCCTACACGTTGGGTCCTCCTGACTCTGCTGCTGAGGTTGCTTACCAGTGTCCTGTCTTGGCCTATTTTCATTCCCAGTTATAGAGCGCGTAGGGAAGTTTCTAACTTGTTGGTTCCCTCGCGTAGGTACTCCTGGTACCATAAAATCAACTTTTCATTGTACCGCATGCTGATGAATCCATATTTTACGATATATTTTGGTTTGATTTGAGTGGATTCCATCACATAAACCCAAATTTATTCGCCTAAATAGCATGCTTTTGTGAATTCTTTCCTAATTGTGCTTAATTGTGAAAAATATACTTTTCATGCTTAAATTGCCAATTTTAATTAACTTTTCTCCCATTCGATGCCTTGATATATTTGTTTGAGTGATTTAAGGTTTTGAAGACAAGAATGGCTTGAGAAAGTGGAAGGAAAGCATACAAAGTGGAAGAATTCAAGAAATGAAGGATTTGAAAAGTTGCCAACCCTGACCTCTCTGTACTAAATTGGTCATAACTTGAGCTACAGAGGTCCAAATGAGGCGGTTCCAGTGGCATTGCAAAGCTAACGTCCGGGACTTCAAAATGATATGCAATTTGCTATAGTGAACATAAGTTTACCTGTGCATATGCACAGGTACTTGTGCGTCCGCACAGGTCAATTTTCAGCATATGTGCGGACGCACGCGTCTGTGCGTCCGCACAGGTCCCTGCACGTGAGCTCATTAATGCAAATCACTGGGGGCGAATTCTAGGCCTCCAAAATCTAATCTAACTCATTTTCTGAAGCTATTTAAGGCCAAAGTGAAGAGGAATGAAGGGGGGTAATTAGGTTTAGCTTTTGTTATGTTTTCTCTTAGTTTCTAGGGAGAGAAGCTCCCCCCTCTCTCTAGAATTAGGGTTCTTTAGTTTAATTTCTTGTAATTTCTACTTTTAATTCTTGTTTCTATTTACTTTTCCTTGTCATTTATTGTTATTGCTTCTTGTTCTTCTTCATTTCTCTTGTTATTTCATTTATTTTGTCAATTTATGTTTTATGACACTCTTGTTACATTTTACTTTCAATTAATGCAAATTTATGTTTCCATGTCATTTATTGCTTTCTTTAGTTGTTATTGTTATTTTCTTATTTTGGTAGCTTTAGAATTTATTTTAATGTATTTTAATATTAATTTATTTTCATGCACACCAAGTGTTCGATAAAATGCTTGGCTTAGTTTCTACATAGCTTTTTCTTACTCTTGGCTTGAAATTGTTGACTTTAGTGATCCTTGTGTCATTGATGTCCATTCTTGCTTGATACATTAGAGTAGTTAGTTGATTTGGTCTCCCTTGACTCTATGTGACCCCTTAGTGTTGACATAGGACTTAGGGATTGAAATCAACTATGCCTATTTGACTTATCTTCGATGTAAGGTTGACTAAGTAGGATTAACTCTTCATAATCATCATATGTTTGTGGTCAATGACTAGGATACGTAGCCTTAGCCTTCAATTACTTGCCAAGAGGTTTCTTGCATTTTAAGTTTCCTTTACTTGCATTTAATTGCTTTGACTTTTATTGCGTTGACTTTTATTTGCTTTGATGTTTAATTTCGTGCATGTTTAATTTTTACACTCTTGGTTGAGAAATTGGATGTTTGGGTGGAATTGAGTTGTGGATGTCTATTCCGCATTGTGTGAGAATGGTTAATTGATTTGGTTTCCATTGACGCTAGTCTTTCACTAAGTAATTAGTGAGTTGACTAGGACTTATGGATTGAGATCAATTACACCTTTTGACTAATTCTCAACGAGGATTGACTAGTTTGTATTGCTTCCACACAATTGTCATGTTTGTGGTCCACAACTAGGATATGAAACCTAGATTACCCAATTCTTGCCAAGAGTTGCCATTTACATTCCTTGCATGTTCATTTAATTTCTTGCTATTTACATTACTTGCTCTCTTGCTTTCATTCCCAATTCCCCATTCTCTCTCCTTCATAGGCAATGATTATACATTTCATTGCAACTCCTAGAGAAGACAACCCGGGAGCTAAATACTCTCAGTTATAATTTATTTTGTATTGTGATAACATTTGATTGATGGACAATTTGTTGGGTTAGGACTACACTTACAATGCCAATTCCATTTTGATGATCAAATTCCTAACCTATGCAAATTGCTCATTGTCACATGCCTATGAAAATTATTAAAGTTTTTTGGCGGTAAGCTTGGATGTCTCATCCTTGACGCTGCCATCTTATGTTCACAGTCTTCCATCAGCTGACTCTTATTGACAAGCTCTGCGAAATTCCGTATCTCAAGCGGGACTAATGAATGCATTAGCTCGAGGCGAAGTCCTCCTTCGTACTTTAAACACTTCCATTCTTCAAAATCATCTGGGTTTTCCTGACAAATCTTAGAAAATCGGCACAAATCCTCAAATTTTCGAGTATATTCTACCACTGACATATTTCCCTGCATCAATTGCATCAATTCCATTTCTTTAGCATCACGAATAGATCTAGGGAAATACTTTTTGTAAAATTCCTCCTTAAAAGTATCCCAGTCAATCTCTTCCACCACTTGTCTTAACAAGCGTTGCACTCCACGACACTAGTGTTCAGCTTCTCCCTCCAACATATAGGTCGTAAATTCTACGTGCTGTCTTTCTGGTACATGTTGCGCTCGCAATGAATTCTTGATACCACGGAACTAATTGTCAGCTTCAGTTGCAACAAGCGTCCCCTTAAACTTGGGCGGATTCACCTTCAGAAATGTTGCCAGTGTGATAGGGTTATCGTGGTTTCCAGCACCTTCATTATCATTACCATCTCCACGATGCTCACCATTGCGTCCCCCATTACGATCTGCATTCCTCTCACCTAAACGGTCAATTGCTCACGTTGTAGCATTTGCCATTTCATGCACAGCCTCAGCCATGGTGTTCATCGCAGCTATAAAAGTATCTGCAGCCCTCGTCGGTTCCTCTATAGGATTCGCACTACGCCTACCATGTCCTCGTCCCCGTGCAGCCATCAAGATCTTGTTGACACCCAACATGCAATTTAAGTTGATAAGTCTTAACATTTTAGGCAAAGTGTGAATAGTCTCTAAAATGGAAACACAGCGACAGTCATGCAATTCATATCACAACGATATCCTATATGCATGAGACACAATTTAGAGAATGCAATGAAACATGATTCAGTCCATATCCCCAGGCTTTAATAGGAACGAACTGCTCTGATACCAACTTGTAACGACCCAATTCATAGTAAGTCATGATCATACTAGAAATCAAGTGTCACCAACTTCTTCACCTGAAACTTTTACTATTTATTATTAAGCCTGTAATCGGGTTAGCGTACTATCAGTTTTTGGAAGGACTTTTACTTTATAAAAAGGTTTGCGAGGACAGCTAATTAAACATACACAAGTCAGCATTATATATAACCACAACATATAGCATAGACCATACATACGCATACAGGTACTGTTGAATATATATATATATATAACCCTTCAGAAATATTACTATGTACAAATTAACACTCTGGGCCCTAGTTCATACAGAAAACCCCTAAGCTGGCGCCCGAACTAGCCTAGTCAACTATGTACACCCTACTCTCTCAATGAGTCAAACCAAAAGTGAGAGATTAACACAAAAGCTAGGCTATCACAAAAAACTATCAAAAGGCACAACCGCAGCTCCCAGGCCTCAGCTATCATCGTCAGAGGAGATCACAACCACATCAGAACACTCCTCAGGATCCTCGTCCTCGTCATCGAAATTCTCTATAACCTCAGGAGGGGCACTGGCACTCGTGCTACTGGTATGACCAGCACTCGCCGGTCCACTAATAGAGGCGGTGAGCGGCTCCTCAAAAGATGGCTCGGATGAAGATACTGAGATCTGCTCCACTGGGATATCCTCCTTCGGTGCACGCTATAGAATATGCTCCTCCATGGGCTCAGGCTAAGGGTCCGCCTGATCCGCAGGCTGATCGGGATGCTGGTAAGGCACTGGCCCGTCATGAAACGAATGAATTGGAGCATCCGGGTGGAGCCACTGCAGCGGGAACTCATAGGGCATATCGGGGTTAAACCGTGGAGTGTCAATCGGGTGACTGAAGGGATGATCACGCAGAATGTACATACAAGTCCTAATCTCTGCACCTACTACATAAAACCTATGCTGTACAATATCCTCGTATATATAGGGAGGGTCTATCTCGTAAAATATAACTCCGGTCTCCATCTGAAGGGGAGGAAGAAAAGGGGTAAGAAATGGGGGGTTCTTAGTAGGGTCGAGGGTAGTTAATTTAGTCAGGGTTACCAAAATTCGAGTAATTCACAATGAAATATACAGGAATCACAGAGAAGTATCTAATTACCACAATTCAGAGTAACAGTAAGGAACGCATAAACACAGGAAGACAATCACAAAAAATATCACCGTATCAAGTAAAATCCAGAAGCACAACAAGAATGATGCATGTCTAGTCCTATCGCAGGTAATGAGCTCATTTGTCGGTTTCGACCCGTACCCGACGCAATCCGAATTGTAAGTCAGATAAGGCATTCCAAGGGCATAACCTCTGCAAGGTCTCAACCTCTTGCAGGTGCTGATTCTCCAGCTGAAATATGCCGAACATGACCTCTGCAAGTACTTGCAGGCGCTGATTCTCCAGCTGAAGCATGTGCCACTTTCTCCTGGAAGCCATTCCATATACACGGGCATTCCCGTACAATTACTCACACATAAAGCCCACGGTTTAACATTTTCACATCAACACTATAACTATTTACTTTTCATCACCCTCTTGTGACCTTTTAATTATTTCATCTTCACACGTGCTGGTTTGTCTTCTCTTTTCCTTTTAAAACCAAAACTAATCCCCCTTTTATTTTTAACACAAATTCTTTAACATTTTCCAAGATGTCGCCAAACGGAATCATTCAATAAAAACTCAATTACTTTTGAAGTTCACTAAAACATCTTTAAATAAAATTTTTGAGTCAAATCCAAAACATCAGCCCCTTTTCATTTTCAAATCAAACTTAAACATAGTACTTTTCTTTACAAATTTAAAATCATAAAATAATTCTTTTCTAAATAAATCAAACTCAGAATATATACTTTTCTTAAATAAATTAAATCCGACATATAACTATTTTCTGAATAAATCAAAAATTAAATAATACAATTTCTCAAATCCAACCCTTTTCTTCTAAATAAAATTTCAAATAAATTCTTAAAGTTTATAACAAAATTTTGGTGGCACCTCCCCTAAAATCCAGACTCTGCCACCTTTCTCGGGATCCATCCAAAGCATTTTCCACACTCTTTTCAAATCATTTCCAATAAATCAAACTGGCAACTTTTAACATTTTCAAATTATCCTACCGTAATCCAGAAATCACAATCATCAAAATAACTCACTTTCTGGCTGCACTTAAACCCTCCAAACTTCAAACTTATCACAAATATCAATATAAATTCAATCCACAAGTAATCACGACATCAATTCACTTATCAAATACCAATTTAACTGGTGAAAATTTACCAAAATCCTACCTTCGTACGAAATCAAAATATGCGAAGCTCTGGAGGAGCCTTCAGGCCGAGATGCTTGTTCCGAGGTTTACCTAAAATTGAAGGTCGATCTCGGATGAGATCTGCTGTGGTGGCCAGAGCTTTCGTGTTCGGCTTGTTGGATCTGGTGATACTACTGATCCTTGATCACCGGAGGGTGGTGGTACCTGCAAGAGACTCCGATGCTTAAGTTAGCACGTGCTTTAGGCAGTTTTTTGTGTAGAATCAGAGTATGAGTTATACCTGGGTACTCCAGTGTATTTATAGTAGTGTGGGGTGTCCTTTAAGATAAGTTAGTTATCTTATCTTATCTTTTAGGGGAACCGCCTTATCTTTTTGGGCTTTGCCGCCTTGAGAATAAGCTGCGTTCCTTTGTTTGGGCCTGCTTGGGCCTCTATGGATATTTGGCTGAACTCCTTAAGGAGAGATCGGGGGCGACCCAACCCGAAGAGGTCGGTCGCTCTTGTCTTCAATCAGCCCGGGTTGCATAGCTCGACCCAGGGTATGAACAGTGCCCCTGCTCGAGTTTGATCTTTCCCTTGAGGTCGTGTCTTTAGACTTCGACCCCTTTGAGGAAGTCCTGCTCGAGCATTTTGGCTTTAGTCGATCTCTTGTATAACTCCAGATGGGATTCTTTGAATGCGAAACATTTTCTTTCTTTTTCGTTTTTAATTGCAGCGCGCGTTGCGCTTCCTTGGGAATGTGCGAGGGTTTAAAAGCTCATTAATTTCCCTTTGCCGTTTCCCCTTTTCCCTCTTTTGCATTTCATTTTGAAATTTAAAGAATTATTTTCAGTTTCTTCTTTCCTTTCTCTTTGCTCTTTGCTTTGTTATTTGCTTGAAGTGCTTCGTTCGTCTTGTTTTCTCTGTTTCCCATTTGTTTTGCTCGGAAGCGATTGTTGGTGTGGATTTCGTCGTTTGCTTCTTTCCTTGTGCTTGTTTCCTCTTCTTCCACAGGTTGGTATTTTTCTTCCTTTTCGATAGCCGTCTTCATGTATGTTTTCACTGTTGTATGTTTGATTTTTATTGCATTTGCCTTGAGAAGCTTGATTCTTTCTTGTAAGAGATTGTCTCTTTGTGCCTGGTCGATGTTGTGATTTTCTTTACTGCTCCTGTTTGGGGAAGATGTGCACTTTTTAGGTTTCTTGGTAGTTTTTGCTTTCGTAGAGGCTTTTTCTTTTGTTTGCCGTTTGTACGAAAAAATGCTGGCGCTTAGGTTGAATTCCTTGCATGTTTCGAGGGGGTTACTGGTGGTTAGGGCTTCTGATTTTTGTGTCGCTTTTCCCTTTTCTTTGCTGTGTTGTTGCCTCCAAAGGGTGCCCCTGGGTTACTGCTAGGGGTGCGCTTTTTGTTGCCCTACCTCTGTTTGTTGGTTGTTTCTTCTCTTTTTTTTATTTTGTCTGAGTTGTTTAGTAGTGACCCCTGTTATCTTCCTTTGCTGTAGGTATAGTTTGACGTATGTCTTCACGAAAAAATATTGTTGAGATGTCTACCAAGATTCCTGATGGCATGTCTGACTGGCTGGACTCTATAGTCCTGATGTATGTTACAGTGGCTGATCCCAAGTACTGTGTAAGGCTTAGGAGATTCCATAGAATTTGTAGTGATAGGGATAAAGAGAAGAAGTATGAATTGGTGTCGCCTGACCCTGAGGAGAGGGTTAGTTTTCCTTCCTTGACTCAGGGAGAACGTCCCTTTTTCTATGTTTATGACTACTTTTTTAGTCAAATGAATATCACCATCCCTTTTTCCGCCTTCGAGACTGACCTGTTGTGGTCTTGTAATGTAGCCCCTTCTCAGCTCCATCCGAACTCATGGGGTTTTATAAAGATTTTTCAATTGTTGTGTCAAGAGTTAGGTGTCCGACCTACCGTAACTCTCTTTCTGTATCTTTTTGTGCTGACCAAGCCTGGGGTAGGTAAGAAGAAAGCTTCTTGGATTTTATTCCGAGCTACTCAAGGGAGGAAAGTATTCTCTATGTTTGATGAGTCCTTTAGAAACTTTAAGAATTACTATTTCAAGGTTCACGTTGTTGAGGGTGTTCACCCTTTTTTCTTAGATGAGAACAATGAGGCCACCTTCCCCTTATGTTGGTAAGAGAATATAGTAGTTACTAAGTACTCTTGGGAGAATTTGGATGAGGTCGAGCAGGCCTTTGTGAGTGTGTTAGAGGAGAACTGGGGGGCGCCTTCTCATCTGGACACGAAGAGGTTTCTAGGAGATCCTTCCCTCCTCCGTGTCGAACTGGGTAGTGTCCGACTTCTTTTCTAACAGTAATCTTTTTTGTTTGTTTGCTGATTTTTCTTATTTGTGACTTGTCTTACTGGTTTCTTTTTCAGAAATGGTAAAATATATGGACTCCATAAAAGCTTTTCGTAGGGCTAAGAAAGCAACAGTTGCACAGAATTTGACAGTGAAGACTTCAGGAGAGGGGTCTTCTCAGGTGCAGCAGCCAATTTCTGATACTACTGGGCCGAGAAAAATCATCCCAACCCCACGAGTTTGGAGGCTTCCCTCTGACACGTTCAACCGACCTCTGGTGCTACCTCCTCTCCTACTGCTGCTGGTCCTCCCCCAAAGCGACAAAAAACTCTTAGTTCTTATGATCTAAATGCCAAGGATTTTGATGGTGTGGGTTTGCTACCGAGCTAATTGCACCCTATGGTAAGATTCCTTTGGATGATGTATCTATTCTCCATTACCTTAATTTTGTCACAAGTAATAGTATTCGGATGGCCAATATTGGTGCGGCTTTATCGCAAGTTGTTAGGGAGTCTCCCGTTTGTGCCACTAAGGCTTTTATGGAAGATGCCAAGTATGAATTTGATAGAATCAAGGGTTTGAAGGATGAGCTTGATGCTAAGGTAATTAAGCTGGAACTGGATGTGGAAAGGGAGAAATCCCAAGCTGTTGCTACTGAGGCTGCTGCAAACCTGGCTGAGGAGGCGGCGAAAAAATATAAGGAGAGCTATACTCGCACTTATGGCGAGCTGCTGGAATTTAAGGAAAGGCTTGAGTCTGCCCAGCCCGATTATGCCGAGCTCCAGGGTCATCTGGTGGGCAGTGTGACTGATGCATATGAGAACTTGAAAGCCCAAGTCCAAGTTCTGGCCCCTGAGCTCGACCTGACTCTTTTTAGTTTGGATAATGTGGTCGAGAATGGCAAGATAGTGCCTGCCCCTGATAATGAAGATGAGTGCCCTCCTCTTGTACCGCCAGGGAAAGCCGCAGCTACTTCAGCTTCTTCTGTTCCTTCTGAGGCCGACCAGCCAGAGTCTGATCCCGATGTGCAGATCCTAAATGGTCTCGATGGAACTGTTGATGCCGTCCCGATTGTGACCGTTCCTCCTCCTTCAGCCAACGATGCCACTACTGGGGAGGATTTGGATCCTTTCTGTGCTTATATTATAGTCCGACTTGTGGACTTTAAACTTGTTATTTTTTGTAACTCTTTATGCAGTTGACCTCTTTGACACTTGGTTGCTTTTCTTAGCAACTTTATTTTGTAAAAACAAAACACTTTAAACTCTGAGGCTGCCTTTTAGGTGGCCTTATGAGTCTTTAATGTTTTATTTATTTATGATAGATAAACATCTAGGGTTTTACTTTTTTGCAACCCTTCGTATTTACGTATTTCCCAGTCTGACCTCCTTTGGGTGAGTTTTCCTTTGTTGCCTTTGGGGGTCTCGCCTTTGTTTTGACTTAGTGTTGGTTAACTTTGTATCAAGTCGGGCAGTCCCTGTGACTTGGTGGCTGGGCTCTTGTCTGATAACTTTTTAGTGTTCTTTTGCATAGAACATTTTTAGTTTCGAACGACTTTTTGTAGCCTTGTTTGGAGATCGCGCCTTTTTCGAGCGGAGTTGTTACCCTTTCAGAGCCTTTTGAGCCTTAAGTTGTCTTCAACCATTTTGGCTTTTTGACTCCTTCTCTTTTTCGAGTTTGTTGCTTTGGATCGCGCCTTTGGCTGATGTCGACCCATCTGGGCTTTTTAGTCATATTCCAACAACTTTTTAGGTAGTATTCTAAGGGGAACCTTTTCTTTATAGTTTGTTTGGATGACTTTTTAGCGCCGTTTTGTCTTGTGCTTTTGCTTTTAACTAGTGTCTTTTTCAAGACTTCGTACCTTTCAGCAATTCTTTCTTTGGCCTTTGCAAGATGTCTTTGTCCCTTTTTAGTGATCCTTTCACTGGTCCGACTTCTCTGTCGGGCCTTCTTAAGTTATTTTTAGCAATCCATTTTTAGTCAGACCTCGTCAGGTCGCTTTCTATGGATTACTTTTTATAACTTCTTGCATTAATCTGCTTCTACGCTTTCACCTTGCCAACCTCTTGGTAATCGGATGATGAATTTGGTTTTCACCTTGCCGACCTCTTGGTAATCGGTCGATGAATTTGATTTTCACCTTGCCGACCTCTTTGTAATCGGTCGATGAATTTAATTTTCACCTTGCTGACCTCTTTGTAATCAGTCGATAAATTTGATTTTCACCTTGCCGACCTCTTTGTAATCGGACGATGAATTTTTTGCATTTTTATGAGCTTAGATTAATGCGTCTTGGTAGGAAACCTTTTAGGGAATTTGAAAACTTTATTCAAATACAAGATAGAAATATAAATAGGAGTATATACATATGAGTGTTTATCCTTCTAATTTGGTAGTTCTTAGCCTGGCGCCTCATTAAAAAACCTTTTCAGGAAAAAGAGTGCACCTTGACCTTAGATCTTTATTATTCTCTAACTATAGTACCTTCTTAAGTTATAGGCATGCCATGACCTTGGTAGCTCTCGCTCCTCGAGGTCGGACACCTTGTAGTAACCTTTTCCCAGTACTTCCACAACTCTGTAAGGTCCTTTCCAGTTGGCTACTAGCTTCCCTTCTCCTGATCGACCTGCTCCGATGTCATTTCGGATTAAGATGAGATCGTTGGTGGCAAAGCTTTGCTGGACTACCTTTTGATTATATCTTAGGGCCATTCGATGCTTTAGTGCTTCCTCTCTAATTCGAGCTCTTTTTCGGGCTTCCGGAAGTAGGTCGAGCTCCTCCATTTGAATTTGGGAGTTGGTCTCTTATTGTAGAGGATTACTCTGGGGGATACTTCTTCTATTTTCACTGGAATCATTGCCTCCATTCCATGCAAGTTGGAAAGGTAATTCTCATGTGGTTGAATGTGGTGTTGTCCGATATGCCCATAAGACTTGCGGGAGCTCTTCAGCTCAAGCTCCCTTTGGCGTCCTGTAATCTCCGTTTTAACCGGGCCAGTATGACTTTGTTGGCGGCTTCTGCTTGTTCATTGGCTTGTGGGTGCTCTATAGAGGTAAAGTAGTGCTTGATTTTTAGATCAGCTACCAGATTTCTAAAGCCTGTGTCGATGGATTGAGTACCATTATCTGTGGTGATGGAGCATGCGACCCCAAACCTTGTGATAATGTTTCTGTATAGAAATTTCTGACTTCTTTGGGTGGTAGCGTTAGCTAATGGCTCTGCCTCAAACCACTTTGTAAAGTAGTCTACGCCCACAATGAGAAACTTGACTTGTCCGGACCCCTGGGGGAAGGGGTCCAAGGAGGTCGAGCCCCCACCTTGTGAATGGGATGAGCTCCACAGGTGGAGCTATGTGGAAATTGGCATGCTTCTGGCATGGTGGGCATGTCTTGACAAACTCTGTTGCTTCCCTTTGTAAGGTTGGCCAGTAGAAATCGGCTCGGAGCACCTTTTTGGCAAGGGCTCGTGCCCCAAGGTGATTGCCACACATGCCACTGTGGACTTCTTCGAGAACTTTCCTTGTAGCGGAGGTCAGGACGCATTTTAGGAGAGGTGTAGAGATTCCTCTCTTATATAGGACGTCTTGTATTATGGTGTAGTACTATGTTTTTCGTACTAGCCTTTTTGCCTCTTTTTTGTCTGCGGAAAGTGTTTCTACCTTGAGGTAGTTGATTATGGGAGTCATCCATCCTTGATCCTGTCCTGATATGGCTAGGATCTTTTCTTCCTCCAAGGTTGATGGACTTCGGAGTGTTTCTTGGATGAGACTTCTATTATTGTCCCTTGGTTTAGTGCTGGCTAGTTTTGAGAGTGCATCAGCTCGGGTATTATGTTCTCGGAGTTTGTGTCGGATCTCATATCCCTTAAATTGTCTGAGTTGTTCTTTGGTTTTGTCAAGGTATTTTTTCAAAGTGGGATCCTTAGCTTGATAGCCTCCCTTCTATTTGCGAAGTGACTATTTAGGAGTCACTAAAGATGGTAAGTCTTTGAGCTCCCACTTCCCTAGCCAGCCTCATGCCAGCCAGTAGTGCTTCATATTCATCTTGATTATTTCAGGCAGGGAACTCAAACTTTAAGAAGAGCTCGATTTGGGTTCCCTAATCGCTTTCTAAAATGATTCCTGCGCCACTCCCGGTTTTGTTTGAGGAGCCATCTACATAAAGGATCCACTTTATGGGGGTGCCCGGGGTGTCAGTATACTCTGCGATGAGGTCGGCCAGGTACTGGGATTTAATAGTGGTCCGAACTTCGTACTTGATGTCGAATTCGGACAACTCGACCGCCGTTTGTAGGATTCTTCTAGCTAAGTCTATTTTCTATAAGATCTCCTTTATGGGTTGGTTGGTACGCATTCTTATGGTGTGAGCTTGAAAGTATGGTCGAAGTCGTCGGAAAGTGAGTATGAGAGCGTAGGCGAACTTTTCTATCTTTTGATAGTTTAATTCAGCCCCTTGTAAAGCCTTACTGATGAAGTAGATAGGTTGTTGCCCACTTTTTCCTCTCTGACCAACGCTGAGGCTATTGCCTGACTCCCTATGGCGACGTATAGTATGAGCTCTTCGCCTTCCCGAGGTTGAGTAAGGATAGGTGGTTGCTCCAGAAATTTCTTGAAATCTTGGAAGGCTTGTTCGCATTCTGTGGTCCACTCGAACCTCTTTTTCTTCCTTAATGTTGCATAGAAGGGGAGAGATATTAAGGCTGATCCAGCTAGGAACCTAGACAGAGCCGCTAGTCTTCCATTGAGCTGCTGGATCTCTTTTACACAGGTCAGATTTTTCATGCGAAGTATGGCCTGGCATTTATCTGGGTTTGCTTCGATTCCTCTTTGGGTGAGCATGAAGCCTAGGAATTTGCCAGCTTCTACCGCAAAGGTGCACTTTACGGGGTTAAGTCGCATGCCATATTTTCTTATGGTGTCAAACACTTTAGTAAGGTCGGGTAACAATGATTCCTCACTTTGTGTTTTTACCAGCATGTCGTCTACATAAACCTCCATTAGCTTTCCAATGTGATCGGCGAAGACTTTGTTCATTAGTCTTTGGTAGGTAGCCCCTGCGTTCTTAAGTTCGAAGGGCATAACTATATAGGAATAGTTTACTTTCGGGGTTAAGAATGATGTATTCTCTTGTTCGAGTTGATACATTGGGATCTGGTTGTATCTCGAGTAAGCGTCCATGAAGGAGAGGTATTGATAGCCTGACGAAGTGTCGACTAGTGTGTCGATGTTCGGGAGTGGGTAGGGATCTTTTAGGCAGGCTTTGTTGAGGTCGGTGTAATCGGTGCACATCCGCCACTTCCCGTTTGACTTTATGACCAGCACCACATTGGCTAGCCATAGTGGGTATTTTACCTTTCTTATGAACCCTGCTTCCAGCAAAGCCTGTACCTGTTCCTCTACAGCTTGCGGCCTTTTTGGGCCGAGCTTCCTGCATTTTTGTTGTACTGGCTGAGACCCTGGGTATATGGCTAACTTATGGCAAATTAGTCCGGGATCAATACTAGGCATGTCAGCGGCCTTCCATGCAAAGAGGTCAGAATTATCTCTTACGAGTTTTATTAACAATTCCTTTAAGTCTTCTCTCAGATTTGCTTCTATATTTGTTGTTTTATTTGGATCATCTCTAATTTGAACTTCTTGAGTCTCACCTTCTGGCTGTGGGAGGAGTTCTTCGTGAGCTCAAATTCCCCCGAGTTCTATAGTATTGGTTTCTTTTCCTCTGGGATCTCCTTTAAAGTTCAAAATTTTATTTTAACAGTGTCGTGCGAGTTTTTGGTCTCCTTTTATGGTAGCGATCCCTTCTGGAGTGGGAAACTTCATGCATAGGTGTGGAGTGGAGACTACGGCGGCGAGCTGGTTTAACGTAGTCTGACCTATCAATGCGTTGTAGGCCGAGCTCACATCGACTACAATATAGTCTATGCTCAATGTCCTGGACCGAGTTACTTTTCCAAAGGTTGTATGCAAGGAGATGTATCCTAGTGGTTGAATCGAGGTGTCTCCGAGTCCGAACAAGCTATTCGAATACGCTCTGAGCTCTTTATCTTGCAGTCCGAGCTTGTCGAAGGCGGATTTGAACAAGATGTCTGCGGAGCTTCCCTGGTCGATTAATGTTCGATGGAGGTTAACATTGGCAAGTATTATGGTAATGACCATGGGGTCATCATGCCCTGGGATGATGCCCACAGCGTCTTCTTGAGTGAAGGTGACGTTAGGGAGGTCGATCAACCTGTCTTCTCCTCTAACATAATACACCTCCTTAAGGTGTCTTTTGCGTGATGACTTAGAGATCCCTCCTCTTGCGAATCCTCCATTGATCATGTGGACATGCCTTTCCGGGGTGCGATTGGGACGTTCAGCTCATCCGGCCTCGTCATCCCTTCTTCTTTTTCTTGGCTTGTCTGCTTTATTGGCTAGGAACCGATCTAGTCTCCCTTCTCATGCCAGTTTTTTAATGACATTCTTTATATCAAAGTAGTCATTGGTGGAATATCCATAGATTCGGTGATATTCACAATACTCTGTCCGATTTTCTCCTCCTCTTTTATGTTTAATCAGACGAGGGGGCGGGATCTTTTCAGTGTTGCATATCTATCTGTAGACATCCACAAGGGACACTCTGAGTGAGTGTAGTTGTGGTACTTTCGAGGTTTTTCAGTAGGCTGATCCTCCTTTTTCCTGGACTCTTTATCCTTATCTCGAGGTGGGTGGGAGAATCCGGATTTTGAGGTTTCTCCTAATCGAGAATTTTTCTCCATATTGATATACTTTTCTGCCCGTTCTTGTCTCTCGTTCAGAGATGTTGGATGTTTTTTGGATATTGAGTGGCTAAAAGGTCCCTCTCTCAGGCTGTTGATGAGCCCCATGATGGCTGCTTCTGTTGGGAGACTTTATATGTCGAGACATACTTTGTTAAACCTTTCCATGTAGCTGTGAAGGCTTTTTCGATCTCCTTGTTTAACTCCCAGTAAGCTTGAAGCATGTCTGGTCTTGTCTTTTTGGATGGAAAACCTGGCGAGGAATTTTTGGCTAGGTCATCAAAAGTTGTGATTAATCTTGGAGGCAAACTGTTGAACCACTTTATTGCAGTTTTTGTCAGGGTAGTCGGGAAAGCTTTGCATCGAATTGCATCTGAGGTGTCTGTGAGATTCATCCTGCTTCTGAAATTGCTGAGATGATGGCTTGGATCAGAGGTACCATTATATAGGGTCATGTCAGGAGCTTTGAAGTCCTTTGGGACTTTAGTTTTAATGATCTCTTTAGTGAATGGATCTTGATCCTTGCGGGAGTTATCTTTATGGTTGGAATGAGTAATTTTGGTTTTGAGATCGGCTTCGAGCTTTGCGAGCTTGTCCTCTAGCTCTCGGTGATGTCTCGCTTCTCTTCGGAGGTTTCTCTCGGTCTCACGCTGATGTTCGGCCTCTTGTTCCAACTGATTGAGGCGATTCTGCTGTTCCTGGAGGGGATCTAAGATTTCGGTGTTTGGAGATTGCTTGTCCCTCTTGGTCTCAGGCACATCCTTTGATGCGGCATCTGTATTTTTAAGCGGGGTTTTTTCTTCCAAATCGGAGTTGTGATCGTTGTCAAGGTTGTCTGCCATGATGAGGGGATGACTTCCAGGTTCCCCGGCAACGACGCTGATGAATGGACTTTTGACGATTTAGAATTCACAATAAATTCTCGTTGCAAGTATAGTTTCTAAACCAACAATAATCCTTTCATACAAAAATTTTGCATGTCACAAGTAACAAACCCCTAATAATCCTAATAACCGAAGTATTTAAACATCGGGTCATTCTCCCTAGGAATTACAATAAAGTATTCTTGTTATTGGTTATGAGAAGTATGTTTTGGGATTTTTGAGATAAGAAACATGAAAAGTAAATGGCAATGAATTAAACTAATAGCTAAAAAGGCCTTGGCAAGGGTTGGTGGTCAAGGATCTCTATCCTAATCACTAACCACAATATGAGAATTGGCAAGGATCAACCCCATTAAATCATCCTCTAACTAGTAAAGGAAATTCAAATGAGCTATGTCAATCCAAGTCCATAAGTTCCAATTCTCCACCAAGTCAATTAGTGAGATCTAGAATTAATGGCTCCCAATCGTCAATCACTTGGACATTAGCAACTCAAGAGTTCCTAAGTTACCTTCCCAAGCCAAGAGCATAAAATTCTACTCTAAAATCCAACCAAGCATTTTATCAAATACTTGGAAGGCATAAAATGAAAGCATAGTAAATCAACAACAAGAGCAAAATCTAACAACAACTAAAAGAAGCATTTCATCAAACATATAGAAGGCAATAAAAGTAAACAACATGAATTGTAAGAATTAAAGAGAGATCTAACTAGAATAGCATGAGATCAACAATAGAAAAGGAAAACAATTATGAAACAACAAAAAACTTACCAGTTGCATTGAAGAAGAAATGTAGATCTACAAAAGAAAGTTCATAAACTACAACTAACAATACAAGGGAATTACAAGAGAAGAAGAATTCTACAACTATAAAAGAATAATTAAGGAAAGAAAAGGAAAATTAGAAGAGAGAAGAAGAACTAGATCTAGATCTAAAACCTAATCCTAATTCTAGAGAGAAGTGAGAGCTTCTCTCTCTAGAAACTAACTCTAACTACTTCTAAACTTAAACTATGACTAATGATCAGAAGTATGTTAATTCCCCTTCATTCCTTGGCTTAAATAGCATCAGAAATGAGTTGGATTGGGCCCACAAGGCTTTTAAAATTGCTGGCCACGAATTGCATTAAGTGAACCATGTGCAACCATCGGTGCGTATGCATACCGTGTGCGTGCGCGCCTCTATGCACAATGAAACTATGGAAAATCTTATATCATTTCGAAGCCCCGGATGTTAGCTTTCCAACACAACTAGAACCGCATCATTTGGACCTCTGTAGCTCAAGTTATGGTTGATTAAGTGCGAAGAGGTCGGCTCGACAGCTTTTGTGATTCCTTCATTTCTTCATGAGTTCTCCATTTTTACATGCTTTTCCTTCATTCTCTTGATCCAATCTTTGCTTCCTAAACTTGAAATCACTTAACAAACATATCAAGGCACCAATTTAGGAAGACAATCATGAAACCATGCTATTTCATTGAATAAGTGTGGGTAAAAGGTCATAAAATCCCCTAAATTAAGCACAAGATAAACCCTACAAATGGGGTTTATCAGGCGCCAATGTTCCGAGGATTACCTAAATTTGAAGGTTGATCTCGGATGAGATCTACTGTGGTGGCCAGAGCTGTCGTGTCCGACTTGTTGGATCTGGTGATGCTGCTGATCCTTGATCACCGGAGGGTGGTGGTACCTGCAAGAGACTCCGATGCTTAACTTAGCACGTGCTTTAGGCAGGTTTTTGTGTAGAATTAGAGTATGAGTTATACCTGGGTGCTTCAATGTATTTATAGTAGTGTGGGGTGTCCTTTAAGATAAGTTGTTTATCTTATCTTATCTTTTAGGGGAACCGCCTTATCTTTCTAGGCTTTGCCGCCTTGAGAATGAGCTGCGTTCCTTCATTTGGGCCTGCTTGGGCCTCTATGGTGATTTGGCCGAACTCCTTAAGGAGAGATCGGGGGCGACCCAACCCAAAGAGGTCTGTTGCTCTTGTCTTCAATCAGCCCGGGTCGCATAGCTCGACCCAGGGTATGAACATGGCTGAAGGGAAAAACGTTTGGAATCCTCCGTGCCTCCTAGAACTCCAGTTGGCCAAACTCAAGGGGTAGGGGAGCTACGTCACCATCGACTTCCACCGGACAAAAGTAACACCAACACGTAGAGGAGGAGGATACGAACACTTTTACCGGATTAGATTTTTGATAGGGATTACGGATTAAGTGAAATCAAAGAAAGAAAATGGTGGAGGGTTACGGTTTCTTTGATGAAAGCTCTCGGTCACTTTACCCTTTCTTTATTCAATATGTTTAGCAAATTAAGGGAAGTGTTTTTTATCTTAATGGAAGTGTGAGTTGTCAATTGAAGGATTATGTGTCAATGTTATATTACTAGGTGGTTTAAATCTCTCTTTTCTTTCTTTCTCCAGTTCGATCATATTGAATTAAAAGAAAGGCATGTCAATAATTAATGGGATAACATTGCTTAATGTGATTCACGTTTCTATTCCTTCTTTTCTTTCTTCTTTCGGTCTTTAGTAATAATAATAATAATAATAATAATAATAATAATAAAATTAAATATGTATAGGTTACTAACATAAATGACATTAGTAACTTAGGAATTAAAAGATATTTGATGGAGCTTTAGCAACTCTAAGCTCATCAAGAAATAACAATAATTAATTTTTTATCGGTAAAAATCGGACTTGAGAATAATAATAATAATAATATTATTATCTAGGCTTCATTATAATTAGAGCAAGTAAAATAAATAAATAACATAATAATAAAATTATATTACCATTTATTTTACTTCGGGGTTCGAAGTCGACTCGTCAAAATAAAACTAATCGCTTTAAAATATTATTTTAAGAAAATCTCGCATTAGTGCAAAAATTAGAGTTGTTACATAATTTTCACCCCTTGGCTTGGGGGAAATGAGTGTATGGATTACTAGAGCCATAATGTCCAACATTTAGTGATAATTTTTGGGTTGTTAATTGTTCTTGTTCCCACTAACGCTAATTTGTTGCTAAGGTAATTAGCAAGCAAGCTAGGATTTGTGGGTTAAGAGCACTTATGCTCATTTAACTTACTCTCCGATCTGAGGGTTGACTTAGTGAGATTAATCCATCATAATTATCATAGTTGTAGTTATGGCAAGGAAGGGATTCCATAACTCATCCCAAGTCAAGGTTTCATTTATGTTTTAAACCACTTTTCCATCAATTTTGAGTCTTACTTGTTTATATTACATACATAGTTCCTTTGTTCTTTCATTAGTTTATTAATTGCAAATTGTGTCTTATTCTTTAATTCCCTTATTTTGTTTGCTTTCAATCATTGAAAACTCCTTTGATTCTCACAACCAAAATTGTGCACTTATTGGCATTAATTCCGAGGGAAGACGACCCGGGATTTAAAACTCCTGGTTATTTTGTGTTGATTGTGACATCTTTAGGATTATAATTTGATTGATGATCAATGGTTGGGTTTGGACTATACTTGCAACGTCAATCCTATTTTTAGTACGAAAATCCCAACCTATGCTTTTGGTCTCTTGTCAATTGGCCATATTTTCGTTTTTCACATTGTATTTCCTATCAGTATGAGTTTCTAAACCTCCTAGGTTGAGGGGAGGAGCCTTGTTGAGTTTTATGGATAAATAAAAGTATTACTGTTTCTTTTCAATCTGTGTTTGATTTAATTCTAAGATGTATCTTCGTTTTTCAACTTGATGAATGGGATGACCCGTGACAATGATCTTCGTTCTTCATACTAAGACTGCGTGCCTGACAACCACCCGTGTTCTTCTTGGGTTCGTGTGAATACGTAACTAGAAAGCATCGAACCACCAGCTTGGTCATACATCTCTTAGATGGCTAATCCATAACTTCGTTGGGGACTTCTCGAGACACCAGTTCAGCTGAGGTATGGGGAGATTAGGGTCTCTGTGGTAGAGGCTAGAACCCAAAGGCACAACATTCTCTGATCCGGAAGATCCAACCTTGTCTGTGGCATTTTGAGTAGGATTGATGAGTCTATATTTGACGATATATTTTGGCTTGATTTGAATAGATTTCATCACATAAACTCACACTTATTCACTTAAATAGCAAACTTTTGTGCTTTCTCTATAAATTAATCCTAAATGTAAAAACCTGCATTTTTGTGCTTAAATTAGTGATTTTAATTCCACTTTTATTTCATTTGATGTCACGACATGTTTGTTGAGTGATTTCAGGTCATAGAGGCAAGAATGGATAGCCAAAAGTGGAAGAAAGTATGTACAAAGGGAGAACACATGAAGAAAATAAGGAGAAAGCACACAGCCATGTGTGCAGGCGCACAAGAAGGAAATCGGCTGCTGTGCGTGCGCACAACCCTCTGTGCGTATGCACAAGTGAACATTCAGCAAAGTGTGTGTATGCACACATCTGTGCGTATGCACAGGTTCCTGCACGTGGTTTCATTAATGAAACACGTGATCTATGATTTTGGGGGCCTTTAGCCCAGTTTTGGAAGCCTTTATGCTGAATGGAAAGTGCTATATCAAGGGGAAATTGAAGCCATACAAAGGCATTAGATTAGGAGGCCTCATTTTTACATTTTTTAGGATATTTAATTAGGAGTAGGAGTAGTGTAGAGAATTCTCTCCTAGGGTTTCATTTTCATCTCCATTGTAGTATTTTATAGCAAGCTTTGATTTTGGACTTTGCTCATCTTTTGTATGTACTCTTAAATTCCATTACTTTTGCTTTTATTTTCTTATGGTTCAAGATACTTCGTTTATATATGCAATTTTCAGTTTCTTGAAGTTTTGATTGATGCATTTAATGTTTTATGCTTTCTTTATGTTTGATTGAATGTTAATTGTTGATATTGTGAATATTTTGGTCATAGTTTTCATTTTCCTTTGCAAATTCTCATATTTTGCTTTTATGCCCACAAGGTGTTTGTGAAAATGCTAATTATGGATTTTGAGTAGATTTTCACACCTTGGCTTGGGGTTTGAGTTCCTAGGATACTAGAGTCATGATGTCTGACATTTAGTGGTAATTTTTGGGTAGTTAGTTGACTCTTGTTTACATTGAAGCTAGCCTTTTACCAATTAATTTGGTAAGTTAGCTAGGACTTATAGATTGAGGTAAATTATGCTTGCTTGACCTACTCCTCGATATTAGGGGTTAACTAGGTGAGATCAACTTATCATAATTACCATCATGGTTCTGAAAATCGGACTGGACCGGCTGGTCAAACCGGTTCAATCGGGAACCGGTGACACAAGCGGTTCGGTCCTCCCACTCTAACCGCTCGAAGGAAAACCACTGGAAAACCGTCAAACCGGCCAAGAACTGGCCGGTTGGGCCAGACCGATAACCGGCCAGTTCGTATAAAACGACCCCGTTTTTTAATTTAAAAAAAAAAAAACAAAAACGGATCCAGTGATCCACTCGTGACCTAACCCCCCTCTTCCCCCAATCATTCATTCATCCATGTGATGGAGAACTCTGATTCAAAGAAACCCTAGCCGCGTAGCCCTCTGCCTAGCCCTCCATCGTCACCGCCTAACCCAGGTCCTCACCACCGCTGCCGTCCCAGGTCCTCAGCACCACCGCTTCCTCCTCTTCCCTGTGTCTTCGTCTTCGCTGGCTTCTCGGCAGGTCCTCTTCGGCTCTTCATCTTCGCTGGCTTCTCGGCATGGACCCAGGTTAGTGGCTTCTCCTCTTCATTTTCACTGAATGTTTGGTCTTCTTCTTCAATTTTTGTTCCATTTTTCTTCAAGTCTGCTTCGGTCTTGGTTTCAACTGTTTCAAGTTTGGTTCTGAAGGTTGGTTCTGTAATTCTTCTTTTGGTTTTAGATCTATTGCTATTGCTTATGGTCCTTGAAGTTTGGTTCTGAATGTTTTGTTATTCTGTTTTCTAATTGCTTTGAATGTTTGAAATTTTGTTACTCTAAAAGTTTGGTTCTGGATCTGTTACTCTGATAGTTTGACGTTTGCTGTGAATGTTTGAAGTTTTGTTACTCTGATGGTCCTTTTAATTTTGCTCTGGTTACTGATGGCTCTATTTAGTTTCTGAATGCTCGGTTCTTCTTCTTACTTTTAATTTCTGAATTTTTTGTTCAAATAATGTTGCTAATGTTCTTCTTCTTCCTTTCTAATGCTCTGTTTAATTTAGTGTCATCGTTGTTGAGTCTGTTTTAGTGTTTTGAATGTCTGATACTCTGATTTGTGATTTCTGAATCTGAAATTAATTAAATCATTGATTTTATGTTGTTGAAATTGTTGATTAAAATGCATTTGTTATGCTGCTGTTGCCATTTTTTAATTTTTACTTATGATGTTTTCTGAATTTTTGGTGAAATAGTTATTGATTTCAGGGTTTAGAGTGATTATTTGTTGCTGGTAGTTAACTTTTGTTGCTGCTTATTTTTTCTTTCTGGCTCTGTTAAGTTCTGTTAAGTTGCTACATTCAAACTTGTGCATTGGCTTGTTCATCTTCACTTGCAATAACAAAAATCTTCTCATTTGATGATCTATTAACCACCTCATTTTTTGGTACTATTTCTTTTGTTATGGCTTTAGCTAAAGAAATTGGAGGGGTTGGATGAGGAGACATTGATGCCTCAGAAGACACCACTACCATCAACATATCCTTGTTACTTGAAGGATTTTTTAGCACAATAGTTGAAATCGCAATTATAATTACATAATATGTTTAAATAATTATCCCAAAAAAAGAAAACTCACAAGAACATCTTAAGGTTTTGATGATTGATAAATCTTTATATTGACATTTAATATTTAATATTTCTTTATACTATTTAACTTGAGTTTGTATATTAATAAGATTATATGAATTTGATTGATGACATTTAATGTAGTTTTTTAAATTTGAAAACTATTTTAATATTTATATTATACTATAATTATATTTTAGGATGTTTATTTATAATTTATTTATTATTTTATTTTA
>NC_029791.2:51250986-51260234 GCF_000816755.2 Arachis ipaensis
ATATTGAGGTTTAACATTTAAACTCTCAACTTCTCAGCCCTGTTTGATTCTTCATCTCAGACAATTGAATCGAATTAACCAGGCCTTCATTTTCTTTTTCTTTTAGTTGATTCTTAATTTTTCTAATATATGTAGCTTTCTGAATCAAGTGGATCAGATTATGTAGTTTTCTTGATTTGGGATATTTTCGGAGACGCATTAGAAGAGTTATTTTATTATTATGTTTGCTATAAAAATATTCACATGTTGTGTATGCTTGTGATTGTTTCGGTGTTTACATTTTCTTTCCAAGTCACTTGCTATGGTTGTCTTTGAGTTAAGGCTTTGTATGTGTGTGTGAGAACATGTGATAATGTTGAATGCTGTTGCATCTAATAGGAGTTCTTGTAGTACCCTCATCTTTGGTCCTTTGTAATTTATTTATTATTTTATTCTAAAACAGTTTTTCCGGTTGAACCATCAGTTAGACCGGTTGACCAGTGAACCAGTGAACCAGTAGCTAGAGCGGTTTGATGACCGGTCCAGGTTTCCGAACCTTGATTACCATAGTTGTGGTTATGGCGATGATAGGATTCCTTGGGATTCTCATTTCCAAGTTAAGGCTTTTTATGGATTAATAGCATTTTGGTGCACGAAATCACAATTACACTTTTGCAATTCCGCACAACTAACCAGCAAGTGCACAGGATCGTCCAAGTAATACCTTACGTGAGTAAGGGTCGATCCCACGGAGATTGTCGGCTTGAAGCAAGCTATGGTTATCTTGTAACTCTTAGTCAGGATATCAATAATTCTCAGATTTAATTGTAAAAAGTAGAAGAACATGAAATAAATGCTTGTTATGCAGTAATGGAGAATAGGTTGAGGTTTTGGAGATGCTTTGTCTTCTGAATCTCTGCTTTCCTACTGTCTTCTTCATGCACGCAAGGCTCCTTCATGGCAAGCTTTATGTTGGGCATTGACGTTAGGATTTTTGCCAGTAAAGAATTTCATAAAAACAGTCGCGTTGTAGATATAGTCTCTAAACCAACAAAAATCCCTTCGTACAAACGTTTTGGTTGTCATAAGTAACAAACCCCTTTGAAATTGATAACCAAGTATTCAAACCTCGGGTCGTCTTCTCAAGGAATTGCAGGGAAGTATGTTCTTATTATTGGTTATGCAAAGGTATGTTTTGGGGTTTTTGGATCAAGGTAAAAAGTTAGAAAAGCAATGGCAGAGGGAATAACAATAAACATAAACTCTTGGCAAGGTATTAGAAATTGGAAGTCCAGATCAAGTTATCCTTATCAATGATAATGAAAATTGAATCTTAATTTCACTTAGTTAGCCCTTACTTAAAGCAGAGGAAGGTCAAGTGACTAATTAGTTTGATCTTCAAATCCTAGTTAATTCCTAAGAAAAGATTGGGATTATTGAAGCTCAGTTCAATTGGCAAGATAACAATTAACAATTATGCTGTTGAGTTGGATAACTCCTGAGTTACTGATTTCTTAACCAAAACCAAAAGGGGAAAAGTAAATCTACTGGAATAAAGATGTCTTCAGATGGGAAGCAGTAATCATGTAAATAAAAGAAAGCAATATTAAACTGAAATACCTCAAATTGCATTAACAAAAGAACTCAAATCTGACATAGACATGCATGGAAAAATAAATAAAAGAACATTGAACCTGGGATCGAGAGTCACTCCTAAAACTAAGAGAAGTCCTAAATCCTAATCCTAAGAGAGAGGAGAGAACCTCTCTCTCTAAAAGCTACATCTACTCCTAAAATTGTGAATTATGAGAGCCTCCTCATGAATGGATGCAGTCCCCCACTTTATAGCCTCTAATCTGTGTTTTCTGGGCCGCAAACTGGGTCAGAAACAGTCCAGAATTTGCTGGTTTCGAATTTTGCCACACTGGATTTCCGTCACTGCGACGCGGCCGCATGGATCACGCGGTCGCGTCACCTAGCTTCAGGGGAACTATAACATATTATATATCAAATCGAAGCCCCGGATGTTAACTTTCCATCACAACTGGAACCGCATCGTTTAGACCTCTGTAGCTAAAGTTATAGCCATTTGAGTGCAGAGAGGTCAGGCTGGACAGCTTAGCAATTTCTCCAACTTCTTGCATTCCTTCCACTTTTGCATGCTTTCTTCCCATCCTCCAAGCCATTCCTGCCTTATAATATCTGAAAACACTTAACACACATATCAAGCATCTAATGGTAATAAGAGAGGATTAATATTAGCAAATATAAGATCAAAGAAGCATGTTTTCAATCAAAGCACATAATTAGGAAGGCAAATGTAAAACCATGCAAATAGTATGAATAAGTGGGTAAAGAGTAGATAAAAACCACTCAATTGAGCACAAGATGAACCATAAAATAGTGGTTTATCAGGCATCACCATTGTCAATGGCTACTTCCCGTCCTCTCAGTGAAAATGTTCCAAATGCGCTGTCACCGCACGGCTAATCATCTGTCGATTCTCGATCATATTGGAATAGGATCCATTGATCCTTTTGCGTCTATCACTACGCCCAACACTCGCAAGTTTGAAGCTCGTCACAGTCATCCCTTCCCAGATCCTACTCAGAATACCACAGACAAGGTTTAGACTTTCCAGATCTCAAGAATGACCGCCAATAATTCTAGCCTATACCACGAAGGTTCCAATCTTAGATTAGAAACCCAAGAGATACACATTCAAGCTTGATAGCATGTAGAATGGAAGTGGTTGTTAGGCACGTGTTCATAGGTGAGAATGATGATGAGTGTCATGGATCATCACATTCATCAGGTTGAAGTGCGAATGAATATCTTAGAATAGAGGCAAGCATGATAGAATGAAAAATAGTAGTAATTGCATTAATTCATCGAAACACAGCAGAGCTCCTCACCCTTAACCATGGGGTTTAGAGATCATGCCGTAGAGAATACAATATGAAACGTGTAAAGTGTCATGAGGTACAAGATGAATTACTAAAAGTAGTTTTTATAGTAAACTAGTGACCTAGGGTTACAGAAAATGAGTAAGCTAGGGTGTTTAGTGTAAAAATCTACTTCCGGGGCCCACTTGGTGTGTGCTTGGGCTGAGCATTGAAGCTTTCATATGTAGAGACTTTTCTTGGAGTTAAACGCCAGCTTTTTTTCCAGTTTGGGCGTTTAACTCCAGCTTTTATGCCAGTTCTGGCGTTAAACGCCAGAATTCTTAAGCTGACTTGGAACGCCAGTTTGGGCTATCAAATCTTAGGCAAAGTATGGACTATTATATATTTCTGGAAAGCCCAGGATGTCTAATTTCCAACACAATTGAGAGCGCGCCAATTGGGCTTCTGTAGCTCCAGAAAATCCACTTCGAGTGCAGGGAGGTCAGAATCCAACAGCATCTGCAGTCCTTTTTCAGCCTCTGAATCAGATTTTTGCTCAGGTCCCTCAATTTCAGCCAGAAAATACCTGAAATCATAGAAAAATATGCAAACTCATACTAAAGTCCAGAAAAGTGAATTTTAAATAAAAACTAATAAAAATATAATAAAAACTAACTAAAATATACTAAAAACATACTAAAAACAGTGCCAAAAAGCGTATAAATTATCCACTCATCACAAAACCAAACTTAAATTGTTGCTTGTCCCCAAGCAACTGAAAATCAAATAGGATAAAAAGAAGAGAATATACAATGAATTCCAAAAACATCTATGAAGATCAGTATTAATTAGATGAGCGGGGCTTTTAGCTTTTTGCCTCTGAACAGTTTTGGCATCTCACTTTCTCCTTTGAAGTTCAGAATGATTGGCTTCTATAGGAACTCAGAATCCTGATAGTGTTATTGATTCTCCTAGTTAAGTATGTTGATTCTTGAACACAGCTACTTTATGAGTCTTGGTCGTGACCCTAAGCATTTTGTTTTCCAGTATTACCACCGGATACATAAATGCCACAGACACATAACTGGGTGAACCTTTTCAGATTGTGACTCAGCTTTGCTAGAGTCTCCAATTAGAGGTGTCCAGAGCTCTTAAGCACACTCTTTTTGCTTTGGACCACGACTTTAACCGCTCAGTCTCAAGTTTTCACTTGACACCTTCACGCCACAAGCACATGGTTAGGGACAACTTGGTTTAGCAGTTTGCAGAGCATGCAGTTTTGATTCTGCTGTTCTTCCTTAAGTTGTTCCATAGCTTCTTGCAACTTGGTAACAGATGCTTCTAGGCGGGTCCAGTAGTCAATTTCAGGAATTTCTGGGAGGAACTCCTGTGCCCTCCTTTTTATGGAGTTGTCTTGCACTTGTCCTTCCATTGACTTCTTGGTGATTGGGTGTTCGATTGGGATGAATTCATCTACTCCCATCCTCACCCCAGCATCTTTACATAGCAGAGAAATTAAGCTTGGGTAGGCCAGTTTGGCTTCAGTGGAGTTCTTACTTGCAATTGTGTAAATCTCACAAGAAATCAGATGATGAATCTCCACTTCCTTTCCAAGCATAATACAATGAATCATCACTGCTCTTTTGACAGTGACCTCAGAGCGGTTGCTAGTGGGCAATATAGAACACCCAATGAAGTCCAACCAGCCTCTTGCAACTGGTTTGAGATCTCCCCTCTTGAGTTGGTTTGGGACGCCTTTTAAATTGGTTATCCACTTAGTTCCAGGGAGGCATATGTCCTCTAGAACTTGATCCAACCCCTTATCTACTCTCACCATTCTCCTATTAAAGGAATTTGGATCATCTTGTAGTTGAGGCAGTTTGAAGACCTCTCTTATTTTGTCCAGATGGAAGTAAATAAGCCTCCCTCTGACCATGGTTCGGTAGGTATGAAAGGCGGTTCCAGTTATTCTCTGCTTATCTGTTAGCCACAAATTTAAGTAGAATTCCTGAACCATGTTTCTTCCAACCTTTGTTTCAGGATTAGCTAGAATTTCCCATCCTCTGTTTCGAATTTGCTCTTGGATCTCCGGATATTCATCTTCTTTCAGATTGAATTTAACTTCCGGGATCACTGACCTCAGACCCATTATTTTGTGGTAATGGTCTGCATGTTCTTTGGTTAGGAACCTCTCTTGTTTCCAAAGACTCTTTGGAGTATTCTCTTTCTTTCCTCTTGATTTGGTTTGTTTTTCCTTAGGTGCCATGATCTTGATGAGTCTTAGCTCAGTGATCACGGAAAAACACACCAAACTTAGAGGTTTGCTTGCCCTCAAGCAAAAGAAAGGAAAGGGAAGAGAGAGGAGAAGAGGCAAATTCGAATGGTGGAGAGGAGGGGATGGCTGAATGTGTATTTATAAGAGGAGGGGAGGGATTTCGAAAATTTTGAAAGAGATATGCCATAGAGATATGATTGGTGGAAGAAAATAAAATCATGATATGAAAAAGATGAGATTTTCAATTGAAAAAGATATAAAGAGGTTAAATCTGATAATTTGGTTATGCATCTAAGAAATAAGAGATGATATGATGGGTTTGAAAAGATTTGAAAAGAAATTGAAAAGATACTTGAGTTTTTGAAGAAGATTTGGGAAGGATTTGAAAGAAAATTGAAAAGAGATTTAGAGAATTATTGAATTTTTGAAAATTGAGGGTGAATAATGAAAGTTTGAAACATGTTTATGCAGAAAATTATGAGTTAAAACATGAAAATTTGAAAAAAATTTAAATTTGGAAACAAAATCTCCTCCCCCTTCCTTTCTGGCGTTAAACGCCCAGAATGGTATCCATTCTGGCGTTTAACGCCCAATTGTTGGCCATTATGGGCGTTTAACTCCCAGCCAGGTACCCTGGCTGGCGTTAAATGCCAGAAACCCCTTTATCACTGGGCGTTTTGCTGAACCCATTCTGGCGTTTAACGCCCAAAATGCCCTTTACTGGCGTTTTCTTGTCAGCAAGCTCCTTTTCTCTGCCTTTTGCACTGAATCCTTCTGTAACTCTGTGAATTCCTTCAATTTTGATGATTAACCTTTGAAGAAAATGTATATCAAATTTCTACAAGTATTATTTAAAACAAATAACCTGCGAATGGCTAGGTTGTCTCTCAGTTTTGATCATTCTTGCTCAAAATTGCTTTCAAGATAATGTTTGATTCTCTGTCCATTAACAATGAACTTTTTGTCAGAATCAATATATTGAAGCTCAACATATCCATATGGTGACACTCCTGTAATCACATATGGTCCCCTCCACCGGGATTTTAATTTCCCGAGGAATAATCTGAGCCTAGAGTTGAACAGCAGAACTTTTTGTCCTGGCTCAAAGACTCTGGATGACAATTTCTTGTCATGCCACTTTTTTGCTTTTTCCTTATAAATTTTTGCATTTTCAAAAGCATTGAGTCTGAACTCCTCTAGCTCATTTAGCTGGAGCAATCTTTTCTCACCAGCTAACTTAGCATCCAGGTTTAGGAATCTGGTTGCCCCGTAGGCTTTATGTTCCAGTTCCACGGGCAGATGACAGGCCTTGCCATACACAAGCTGGTATGGAGAGGTTTCTATAGGAGTCTTGAATGCTATTCTGTATGCCCACAGAGCATCATCCAAGCTCTTTGCCCAATCCTTTCTACGGGCAATTACAGTCCGTTCCAGGATTCTTTTTAGCTCTCTATTAGAGACTTCAGCCCGCCCATTTGTCTATGGATGATACGGATTTGCTACTTTGTGGCTAATTCCATATCAGACCATAGCAAAGTAAAGCTGTTTATTGCAGAAATGGGTGCCCCCATCACTGATGAGTACTCTAGGAACACCAAATCTGCTAAAAATATGTTTCTGAAGGAACTTCAGCACAGTCTTGGTATCATTAGTGGGTGTGGCAATTGCCTCCACCCATTTAGATACGTAGTCTACTGCCACCAGAATGTAAGTGTTTGAGCATGATGGTGGGAAAGGACCCATGAAGTCAATACCCCATACATCAAACAACTCAATCTCTAAGATCCCTTGTTGAGGCATAGCGTAACCATGAGGTAAGTTGCCAGCTCTTTGGCAACTGTCACAGTTATGCACAAACTCTCAGGCATCTCTATAGAGAGTAGGCCAGTAGAAGCCATATTGGAGGACTTTAGTGGCTGTGCGCTCACTTCCGAAATGTCCTCCATACTGTGATCCATGGCAATGCCATAGGATCTTCTGTGCCTCCTCTCTAGGGATGCATCTGCGGATCATTCCATCTGCACATCTCTTAAAGAGATATGGTTCATCCCACAAGTAGTACTTTGCATCAGAAATTAGTTTTTTCTTTTGCACCCTGCTGTACTCCTGGGGTATGAACCTCACAGCTTTATAATTTGCAATGTCTGCAAACCATGGTGCTTTTTGAATGGAAAAGAGTTGCTTATCTGAAAAGGTCTCAGAGATCTCAGTAGAAGGGAGGGACGCCCCAGCTACTGGTTCTATCCGGGACAGGTGATCAGCTACCTGGTTCTCTATCCCTTTTTTATCTCTTATTTCTATATCAAACTCTTGCAGAAGCAACACCAGTCTTATGAGCCTGGGTTTTGAATCCTGCTTTGTGAGTAAATATTTAAGAGCAGGATGGTCAGTGTACACAATTACTTTTGATCCTACTAAATAGGATCTAAACTTGTCAATGGCATAAACCACTGCTAGCAGCTCTTTTTCTGTGGTTGTGTAATTCTTCTGTGCGTTATTTAGAACACGACTGGCATAGTAAATGACGTGCAGAAGCTTGTTATGCCTTTATCCCAACACTGCACCAATGGCATGGTCACTGGCATCACACATTAGTTCGAATGGTAATGTCCAGTCTGGTGCAGAGATAACTGGTGCTGTAACCAGCTTAGCTTTCAGGGTTTTAAACGCTTGCAGACACTCTATGTCAAACACAAATGGCGTGTCAGCAGCTAGCAGGTTACTTAGAGGTTTTGCAATTTTTGAAAAATCCTTTATGAACCTCCTATAGAATGCTGCATGCCCCAGAAAGCTTCTGATTGCCTTAACATTGGCAGGTGGTGGTAATTTTTCAATCACCTCTACCTTGGCTTGATCCACCTCTATTCCCTTGCTTGAAATTTTGTGCCTAAGGACAATTCCTTCAGTCACCATAAAGTGACATTTTTCCTAGTTTAAGACCAGGTTAGTCTCTTGGCACCTTTTCAGGACAAGTGCTAGATGATCAAGACAGGAGCTGAATGAGTCTCCAAATACTGAGAAGTCATCCATGAAGACTTTCAGGAACTTCTCTACCATATCAGAGAAGATAGAGAGCATGCACCTCTGAAAGGTTGCAGGTGCATTGCACAGACCAAAAGGCATTCTTTTGTAAGCAAATACTCCAGATGGACATGTGAATGCTGTTTTCTCTTGGTCTTGAGGATCCATTGCAATTTGGTTGTAGCCTGAATAGCCATCCAAAAAGCAGTAGTATTCATGGCTTGCTAGTCTCTCTAGCATCTGGTCTATGAATGGTAAAAGAAAATGATCCTTTCTGGTGGCTGTATTGAGCCTTATGTAGTCAATACACATACACCACCCTATAACTATTCTTGTGGGAACCAGTTCATTCTTTTCATTATGAACTACTGTCATGCCTCCCTTCTTGGGGACAACTTGGACAGGGCTCACCCAGGGGCTATCAGAAATAGGATAAATAATCCCAGCCTCTAGTAACTTAGTATCCTCTTTCTGCACCACCTCCTTCATGGCTGGATTTAGCCGCCTCTGTGGTTGAACCACTGGCTCAGCATCATCCTCCAATAGGATATTGTGCATGCATCTTGCTGGGCTAATGCCCTTAAGATCACTTATGGACCACCCAAGAGCTGTCTTGTATGTCCGTAGCACTTGTATTAGTGCTTTCTCTTCTTGTGGATTTAAAGCAGAGCTTATGATCACTGGAAAAGTGTCACCCTCTCCCAGAAATGCATATTTCAGGGATGGTGGTAGTGGTTTGAGCTCGGGTTTAGGAGGTTTCTCCTCTTCCTGAGGGATTTTTAGAGGTTCTTTAATTTCTTCTGGTTCCTCCAGATCAGGCTGAACATCTTTAAAGATGTCCTCTAGCTCTGATTCAAGACTCTCAGTCATATTGATCTCTTCCACCAAAGAGTCAATAATATCAGTGTTCATGCAGTCATTTGATGTGTCTGGATGCTGCATAGCTTTGACAGCATTTAACTTGAACTCATCCTCATTGACTCTCAGGGTCACTTCCCCTTTTTGTACATCAATAAGAGTTCGTCCAACTGCTAGGAAAGGTCTTCCTAGAATGAGAGTTACACTCTTGTGCTCCTCCATTTCCAGCA
>NC_029791.2:51260524-51306857 GCF_000816755.2 Arachis ipaensis
GATTTTTAGAGGTTCTTTTATTTCCTCTGATTTCTCCAGATCAGGCTGAACATCTTTAACGATGTCCTCTAGCTCTGATTCAAGATTCTCAGTCATATTGATCTCTTCCACCAAAGAGTCAATAATATCAGTGTTCATGCAGTCATTTGATGTGTCTGGATGCTGCATAGCTTTGACAGCATTTAACTTGAACTCATCCTCATTGACTCTTAGGGTCACTTCCCCTTTTTGTACATCAAAAAGAGTTCGTCCAGTTGCTAGGAAAGGTCTTCCTAGAATGAGAGTTGCACTCTTGTGCTCCTCCATTTCCAGCACTACAAAGTCAGTGGGAAAGGCAAATGGCCCAACCTTGACAATCATGTCCTCAATTATGCCTGATGGATATTTAATGGAGCCATCAGCAAGTTGAAGACATATCCGGGTTGGTTTGACTTCTTCAGTCAACCCAAGCTTTCTGATGGTAGATGCAGATATTAGGTTGATACGTGCTCCAAGGTCACATAGAGCTGTCTTAGTACAAGCACCCTCTAATGTGCATGGTATCATAAAGCTTCCTGGATCTTGAAACTTTTCTGGTAAGCTTTTCAGAATGACTGCACTGCATTCTTCAATGAGAAACACTTTTCAGTTTCTCTCCAATCCTTCTTATGACTTAAGATCTCTTTCATGAACTTAGCATAAGAGGGTATTTGCTCGAGTGCCTCTGCAAACGGGATCTTTATCTCAAGAGTCCTGAGATAGTCTGCAAAGCGGAAAAATTGTTTATCTTGTTCCGCTTGGCGGAGTTTCTGAGGATAAGGCATCTTGGCTTTATATTCTTCAACCTTAGTTGCTGTAGGTTTATTCCCTACAGAAGTGGTTGGAGAAGCCTTCTTAGAGGGGTTACTATCAGCACTTGCAGGTGTCTGATCCCTCATTGGCGTTTGAACGCCAGGATTGGGTGCAAGATGGGCGTTTAACGCCAGCTTTTCTCCCTTTTCTGGCGTTTAAACGCCAGAACTGGGCAAGGAATGGGCATTTAACGCCAACTTTTCTCCCTTTTCTGGCGTTTGAACGCCATAATTATTCCTCTCTAGGCTCTTGCTATCCTCAGAGGAATTTTGGGCAGTGGTTTGATCATCCTCTGTCATTTGTTCCTTTCTTGACCTTTTGCTACTTTGAACTGAATTATTCAATGTCTTCCCGCTCCTTAGTTGAACAGCTTGGCATTCTTCTGTTATCTGATTAGATAGCTGCTGTCTTGTTTGATTTAATTGTGCTTCTATATTCTTGTTAGCATTTTTAGTGTCTTGGAGCATCTCCTTGAATTCTGCTAATTATTTTTTCATTAGAAGTAATTGCTGATTTAGTTCAACAATCTGTTCTTGAGGATTATGATCAGTAGTTGCTACCATAGCTTCTTTTTCTTTGGAGGGCTCATTGCTTGAGTACATATGTTGATTTCTAGCAACTGTATCTATGAGTTCTTGAGCCTCTTCAATTGTCTTTCTCATGTGTATAGATCCACCAGCTGAGTGGTCTAGAGACATTTGAGCTCTTTCTGTAAGCCCATAGTAGAAGATGTCTAACTGTACCCACTCAGAAAATATTTCAGAGGGGCATTTCCTTAGCATCCCTCTATACCTCTCCCAGGCATTATAAAGGGATTTATGATCCTCTTATTTAAAGCCTTGGATGTCCAGCCTTAGTTGTGTCATCCTTTTTGGAGGGTAAAATTGATTCAGGAATTTGTCTGATAACTATCTCTATGTTTTTATGCTTGCTGTGGGTTGGTTACTTAACCACCTCTTAGCTTGATCTTTTACAGCAAATGGAAACTGTAATAATCTATAGACATCTTGATCCACTTCTTTATCACGTACTGTGTCAGTAATTTGTAAGAACTGTGCCAGAAACTCAGTAGGTTCTTCCTTTGGAAGACTGAAATACTGGCAATTTTGCTGTACCGTGATAATGAGCTGAGGATTTAGCTCAAAATTGCTTGCTTTGATGGGAGGTATACAGATGCTACTCCCATATGCAGTTGTAATGGGGTTGGCATATGACCCCAGAGTCCTTCTGGACTGTTCATTTCCACTTATGTCCATGATAGAAAAAAGGGAATTGATATAAATTACAAATAAATTATATTTTTTTAAGGTAACCGAAATTAAAATAAGATAAAATAAAATAAAATAAAATAATTGAAAAATTGAATAAAAATTCAAAAGTTAGAAGAAATTGAAATAAAAGCAAATTGAAGACTAAATTAATTAATTAATTAAAAAGATTTTGAGATTAGCAATCAAAAAGATATGATTGAGGATTATTTTGGAAAAGATATGATTGAAGAAATTAAAAAGATTTGATTTTTTTTTGAAAAAGATTTGAAAAGATCAATTTTTGAAATTAGAATTTTGACTTGATTAAAAAGAAGAGATATGATTTTGAAAATCTTTGACTACTTTAATGTTAAATTTCGAAAATTATGAGTAAAATAAGGAAAAGATATTTTTTTGATTTTTAAATTTTAATGAGGAAAGAGAAAAACAACAAAACAACACTAAACTTAGAAATTTTAAATCAAAACACAACTAAGAGTATGCAAATTTGAAAAATTAAAAGAAAGTAAAAGCATGCAATTGACACCAAACTTAAAATATGAAACTAAACTCAAATAAAAGACTCTAAACCAACAAAAATAAAATATTCCAAATCTAAGCAACAAGATAAACCGTCAGTTGTCCAAACTCGAACAATCCCCGACAACGGCGCCAAAAACTTGGTGCACGAAATCACAATTACACTTTTGCAATTCCGCACAACTAACCAGCAACTGCACTGGGTCGTCTAAGTAATACCTTACGTGAGTAAGGGTCAATCCCATGATGGAGATTGTCAGCTTGAAGTAAGCTATGGTTATCTTGTAACTCTTAGTCAGGATATCAATAATTCTCAGATTTAATTGTAAAAAGTAGAAGAACATGAAATAAATACTTGTTATGCAGTAATGGAGAATAGGTTGAGGTTTTGTAGATGCTTTGTCTTCTGAATCTCTGCTTTCCTACTGTCTTCTTCTTCATGCATGCAAGGCTCCTTCCATGGCAAGCTTTATGTTGGGCATCACCGTTGTCAATGGCTACTTCCCGTCCTCTCAGTGAAAATGTTCCAAATGCGCTGTCACCGCACGACTAATCATCTATCGGTTCTCAATCATGTCGGAATAGGATCCATTGATCATTTTGTGTCTGTCACTACGTCCAACACTCGCGAGTTTGAAGCTCATCACAGTCATCCCTTCGCAGATCCTACTCAGAATACTACAGACAATGTTTAGACTTTCCGGATCTCAAGAATGACCGCCAATAATTCTAGCCTATACCACGAAGGTTCCAATCTTAGATTAGAAACCCAAGAGATACACATTCAAGCTTGATAGCATGTAGAACGGAAGTGGTTGTCAGGCACGCGTTCATAGGTGAGAATGATGATGAGTGTCACTGATCATCACATTCATCAGGTTAAAGTGCGAATGAATATCTTAGAATAGAGGCAAGCATAATAGAATGGAAAACAGTAGTAATTGCATTAATTCATCGAAACACAACAGAGCTCCTCAGCCCCAACCATGGGGTTTAGAGACTCATGCCGTAGAGAATACAATATGAAATGTGTAAAGTGTCATGAGGTACAAGATGAATTACTAAAAGTAGTTTTTATAGTAAACTAGGGACCTAGGGTTACAGAAAATGAGTAAGCTAGGGTGTTTAGTGTAAAAATCCACTTTTGGGGCCTACTTGGTGTGTGCTTGGACTGAGCATTGAAGCTTTCATATGTAGAGACTTTTCTTGGAGTTAAACGCCAACTTTTTTGCCAGTTTGGGCGTTTAACTCCAGCTTTTATGCCAGTTCTGGCGTTAAACGCCAGAATTCTTAAGCTGACTTGGAACGCCAGTTTGGGCCATTAGATCTTGGGCAAAGTATGGACTATTATATATTCCTGGAAAGCCCAGGATGTCTACTTTCCAACGCAATTGAGAGCGCACCAATTGGGTCTCTATATCTCCAGAAAATCCACTTCGAGTGTAGGGAGGTCAGAATCCAACAGCATCTGCAGTCCTTTTTCAGCCTCTGAATCAGATTTTTGCTCAAGTCCCTCAATTTCAGCCAGAAAATACCTGAAATCACAGAAAAACATGCAAACTCATAGTAAAGTCCAGAAAAGTGAATTTTAAATAAAAACTAATAAAAATATAATAAAAATTAACTAAAATATACTAAAAACATACTAAAAACAGTGCCAAAAAGCGTATAAATTATCCTCTCATCACATTTTCACTAGCTTTTACCTTATTTCCCTTTTGATTTGCATTACTTCCCAATTTTGATCATTTCTTAGTTCTTTAATTTCTTAGTTCTTTCAATCTTTAGTTCTTTAATTTCAAAAACCCCTTTTTTGTCCTCACACCCCAAAAGCGTAACACATCGATTTGTATCCCGAGAGAGAATGACCCGAGGTTTCATTACTCTTGGTTTATATGTTTTGAATTGGAAAATATCAAACTTTGATTGAGAGGATAGATTGTCAGTTTGGACTATACTCACAACGGAATTATTTTATCTAATTTTCGAACCGACTCAAATCCTCTTTATCAAGTTTTTAGCACCGTTACTGGGATGCAATTGAATGCTATCTTTTAGTTGTTGTAAATATGTCAATAGTGCAAATATCTTACTTTTTGGTTATTTGGTTATTTTTGTGAATATCTAGGTGTTTGTTTTTCTCGTTTATTAATGTCTTTTGCTTTTATTTCCTACTTTTTCTATGAGCTATCACCCTTGTTGCTTGGAGCTTGGTTGTGATTATATTGTAGGGTATGATGAATTCAAGTTGAGATTGCTTCATGGAATGGGAGAATCAATTAATGGAGGAACCAATTGTGTATGAGCAATACTCATGGCAGCCACCTCCTCTATACTACAATGAGCCAAACCCTCCCCTATGTGAATATCAAACCAAAAGATATGAAAGATACCCCATACACAACCCTCAACCACCAAACCTTCAAGTACCACACCCTCCATCTCCATGGAATCAAGATGCTTATATACCTTACCACAAACCATATGAACCACCACATCCTTATACACCACCTCAATATCCTCCCCCACATAACACACCTTCCAACTATACAACCTTCCTCCCAACCTTTGAACCTTCTCTTTCATCCAATCGTAAAGTTCTCCAACCCTTGCCCCAAGAGCAACAAGACCTTCAAGCTTTTCTCTAAGAGCAAGAGGGGTTCCAAAAGAAGTAAGGGGAATTCATGGCTACTATAGTCGAAGCGATGAACCGCTTGACCTTACTACGATTAAGCAATCAAGACATTCCCCTTGAGGAATGTGGAGGAGCAATGAAGGAGTGTAGAGAGGAGGAGAACATGGAGCCTCAAGGGAAGAAGAAGAGATAGGACAAGAATTGCAACAAGAGGAGAAGGGTAACACAAGTGAACCGGAAGAGGTGAATGGAGAATTGAGGGAGTTTGATCAAGAAGTGGATTGCATCATCAATGATTTTTTGTCCACCTTGGTTAACCTCCTCAATAATCTTGAGAAACCTTCCACTCTTGAGTTTGAAAGAGAAAGAGAAGAGCTAGAAAAGGGTGGTGACTCAGGTGAGGAAGAGGTAATCACCTAAGAAATGGAAGCTTTCATGCAAGAGTTTACAAGACTGACTCCGACCCAAGGGCAATTTGAGTGGGTAACAATTTCCTCCATGAGCTTTATAGGCCCATACCAATATGCTCTCTTAGAAACGGATCACCAACTTAAGGTGCTTCTTGGAGTGCTAAATGGTGAAGGATTGGGTGTTGGTTGCCAAAGGAATTAAAGGCATAAATGGTGTAAGGTCCAATTAGGAGGATTCCAAGGTATAATTTGGTGTTTCAAAGGTGCTTGGAGAGGTTGTTCATCCAAGGACACAAATGATTGTCAACAAGAGGATGATAGAGAAACTAAAGTGTGGGATTCGGGTATAAGTTTCAACAATCAACACTTGTGGATCCTAAGCACCAACTTGGAGTTGCCTAAGTGTTTGACGCACTTCATTTGGGACCCCGGAGGCCCTATCAAGAGCAAACATGGGTGGCGACTCAAGGATGAGTGGAAGTATAAGCCACCATGACAGAAGCTCCACTCAAAAAGTCCAATTTAAGAACTTTAAACCAAAGTGCTAGGTGGGAGACACCCCACCATGGTAATATCCTTTCAACCTTCCTTTCTTTTAGTTTTTGTTTATTAAATTTTGTCTCTTTGATTAGCTTAGTTTGATTGCATTCTAGGTTTAATTTAGTTGCATTTTATGTTTGATCATGTGTTTTTGAAGAATGATATGTTTTGGGGTTAAAAACCTTTGATTGATATCATGGTTGGTGCCTTAGAAGCATTAAAAATATTGCAGAAACAGAGTTCTATGCATGCGCACAGCCTTGTGCATATGCACACTTCTCCTAATTTTCACCATCTGTGCGTACGCACACATCATGACGCGCACTCTTTTCGTAGCGCTCGCAGTGCTTGTGCGCGCGCAACCCCAGTACATTTTTCATTCTGTGCATATGCAAGCCTCTCTGTGCGTACGCACACATGGTCTTTTTGCCTTGTTTTGAAAAAAAAAAGAAAAAAGTGTTCTGTGCATGCTCACAGCCCTGTGCGCACGCACAAGTCTTGACACCCTTTCTGCCAGGAGCGTTCGCACGTCCTGTGCGTATGAACGCCCCCAAGTTTTGTATGTGTGTGTACACACACTCCCTTGTGCGTACGCACGAGTCGCGGTCTGGGCAGTAATTTGAAATATGCCCTATTGTGCCTTCACTTTCCACCCCCTATTTCTTTTCTTCTTCTTCTACCCCCTATCCCAACCCCGCCCCATCCTTCCGGCCACCACCTCTCTCTCTCTCTCTCATTCTTCCTTCTCTTTTCTTCTTTTTCTTCTCCTTCTTCTTTCTTTTACTTCTTCTTCTTTCTTTTTCTTCTCTCTTTCTTCTCTTATCCGGCAAAGCTCCGCCGCCGTGAGCCTCGCAGTGGCTAACACAAGTGCCACTGTTACCTATCTTTTTCTTTTCTATCCTTTAACTTTTTAATTTTCTTGTTTTAATCTTCTTTGTTTTGTTTACTTGCTTGTTTAATTTTCATTTTCTTTATTTAACTTTGTTAATCTAGTTGAAGCTTTGCTTAATTGTTTGTTTGTTGCATTGCAAATGTTCAATTTTTTATTTGTGGGTTGTTTATACTTGAATTTTTGCTTGAATTGATGAATATGTGCACTGTACTCCATGTGTTTGACATAATGCCTAAATGAACTTCTTGTTTAATGCATGTGTTGTTTGACCATATGTGCTAGACTATATCCTTTTTTGGCATTCTAATCAAGAATTGTGCACTTGTGAATGATTATGACGTTATTTTGTATTGGAATTTCAATAATGTACTTGTTTATTGCTTTGAATTGCTACCACCAAATTAATTTACAAATTAACTTTTTGTCTATTATATGGTGCAATTTTGAACAAGTTCATATTGAATCTAGTGAATTGAATTGAATTGCTTATTTATCATGGTTTTAAAGTCAATATAATCACATAACAAGGTATTTGTTCCTTGTTAATGCTTTGCATTTGTTTGAGTTGACTTGACTTGATTCTTATCAAGACTTGTCATTTTTTTGTAACAAGCACCTTATACATGTGATTATTTCATTATTCCTAAGGATGAATAAATAATTTCCTTTCCATCATTGAATTGGTTATTGCTTGTGGTGCTATTTTATTAATTTTGCACTTTCAATATCCAATATCTCCTAAATTCAATTCACTCTTGTTGTAATTGCCTAAGCTTGCTCGAGTCTAATTGATGCTTATTCATTGCGTGCAACTTAGGCCGTTTAATTGAGGAACACATGCTTACATTTTGATTGTGTGGATGCCATTTTAACCGGCCGTTGTGTGTGTTTCAACCGCGCGCATAATTGGAATACACACATGGCTCATTCATCATTTTTATCATGCCACACCACTATGCAACCTTCCTCAATTAAATATTTGTTTGTTCCTTTTGGCTCCAAGTATACACTGTATTTGCTCCCCCCTTTGTTTTTTTTTTGTGCTACTTGCCCTATGATTCTTAATTATACTTTATTCATTCTTTTTGAGGATGAGACATAAAGGCAAGGAGCTGGTAGAGGAGGAGGACACCGTGGACAAAGATGCCGAGAATGCATTGGACTTGGTGATTCCCACACAACCCAAGCTCTCGCATCCGCCAGCTGAAGGTAGCGCACTTGAGAAACATTCCCCTCCAGATCGTGTTTCTGCACGGAGGACCGTGCAACGCTTAAGTGTGGGGCGGATTTGCCATTTTTGGGGCGTGATGCGTGGCAGAAGTTAGACCAATCAAGAGATTATAATATAATAGAACAGCGTTGCGAGTATAGCTCTTAAACAGTAAAAATCCGCCTCATCAATTTAGAAAGGTTGTCACAAAAAATTTAGAATAAAAATACTGGGAGTATGAGTCCTAGGTCGTCTCCCAGTGAGTTGCTAGAAAGGGTGCTAAGTTATTAATCAGGAGTTTTCCGAGAATTTTGAGAGTTGAATGACAGAAAATAAATAATTATAATTAAGTGCAATGAAAATTAAAAGGAATTTATTTATTCAAAATAAAAGAAAGCCTTGACTGGGGGAATGATTAATTGGAAGTTCTATCCTTGTTGGAATTCTCTCAAGTGTAGTATAAAAAGGTTATTATTTTCACTTAGTTAACCCTTACTAAATAAAGGAAAGTCAAGTGATTGAGCTAACTCTTATTCGCAAATCCTAGTCCTCTCCCTTGGGAAGGTCTAGCGCTAGTAAATACAGAATTAGCCAACAACTTCCAATTTAACTAACCACTTGAGCATTCCGACTCAAGTGTCTCCTCTTAATCAACCCCATGTCAAGTAGGGAATCTACTCTATTGACATGGATACCATCTTTGTTATTGGGAGTTTGGAATAGAAAAGAGACATCATAAACTAAATAAAATAGGGATTCAAATTAATTAAAAGTAAAAGTAATCCTTTGCATCAACAATCCATGAAAATAATCCAATTACCATTTTAAACAAGAATTAAGAATATGGAATAAATAAATAGGAAGTAAGAACACAAACTAGAATAGTATCTTCAACGGAGGTGATGACTCTTCAATATCCAAAAGCAAAAGCAATAACTATGAATGTAAAGAAAAACTAGAGGAAGAGTAATTCTCTCTCTAGATTTAGATCTAAAAACCTAAAAACTATCCTAATGAAAATATGTGAGTGTGTCTTGAGTCTCTGCATGTTTCCTGGCTTTATTCTGTGTTTCTGGGCTGAAAAATAGGTCAAAACGCGGCCCGAAATTGCCCCCAGCATTTTCTGTTAATTCTGCAGATCGCGCAGGTCACGCGTACGCGTCAGTCACGCGTGCGCGTCATTTGGCGGATTTCCTTGTCACGCGTATGCGTCGTCCACGCGTGCACGTCTTTTGTGCAGACTCCAATCCACGCGTATGCGTCAGGCACGCGCACGCGTCGATGCAAATTTCTCCATTCCGCGCGTTCGCGTGAGTCATGCGTGCGCGTCGGTACTCGCTGGTCATCTCCTTAGTTTCTTGTGTTCCTTCCATTTTTGCAAGCTTCTTCTCCCATTTCTAAGCCATTCCTGCCCTATGAAGCCTAAAACACTTAACACACAGATCACGGCATCGAATGGTATAAAGGAGAATTAAAATATACTAATTAAAAATATACTAATCATAAAATAATTCTAGGAATGGATTGTAAAATCATGCAAATCATATGAATAAGTGGGTGAATACTTGATAAAAACCACTCAATTAAACACAAGATAAACCATAAAATATTAGTTTATCAGGGCGTAAACTTTCTTTTCCGAACACTTTGCAATTTATTTTTTTGTTTCTTTTTATTACGTTTCTTGTAGATATTTGGAGTGTTTTTTATTGTTGCATTGCATTTTTCTTTTGGTATATATATCTTAGTTTATTTCTAGTTATTGTATTTGGCATTTTTGCTCTTGCATGGTATATATATTTTATAGATAGAAGTTATGATTGGATGATGTGAATAGCATAGTGCCTAGTTCAATTTTGTCCTAATTGTTCATGTTAGTTTTTGCGATGTTGAAAATTAGGAAGAGAACTAGGAAAATTTTGAAAATTGCATCCATCACATCATACATACATATAGGAAATAATTTTAATGAAAAATAACAAAAATTTTCAAGAATTCTATTTTAGAGCGTTCTATTGAATTGATTTAGAAAATTGTTTTTAAACTTGCTTGAATGATTTTTCTTTTTTTGTGGAACATAGAAGAGAGATAGAACAAAATACCTTGAGAGATTTGAGCCTATAATGAGTGGTTACTATTTATAATCACAAAATTTTGTTTATTGTGTGCTATATCACTTCTAAGATTGTAATCTTGGTTTTGCTTGATTCTTTATTCCTAATAGTTGATGTTTTGAATGCATTGAGCATGATTGAGGCCATTTTTGAATTAAGCTTACTTACCCATATAGCCTTACCCTTGCATCTACCATTGTAAACCCTTTTTTAGCCTTACTTACCCCATTGTTTTCTATATTACCACAACACAACCTTAAGTGAAAAAAATCATAATTTACCTTGGATTGTATCCTTGATTAGCTTAGGTTGAGGAGTGTGTTACATTTAAGTGTGGGGGAATCTTTGGGAGGAACTTTTGTAGAAAAGAAAAAAATATTTTGGGTATGCATTGAAAGAAAAATTTTGAAAATGAGTGCATATTCTTATATCAATTTGCTTTAACCATATGCATTTGTCCTAGAAAAAGAAAAAAAAGGCAATTGAAAAGAAAGAAAAAATAAAATGAAAAAAATAATGAGATGGGACAAAAGTTATCCCAAAGAGAAAATAAAATTTTGAATAAGAAATGCATATGTGGATTTGGATGAAAAAGATGCATGAATGTGTATAAAAAGGGAATGGGAAGTTAGGTTGCATATTTTTTTATTTGATTGATATAGGTTGAGTGAGATACTTGAGCTAATCAAAGATCCAATTCCTTAGTCCACTTGGCCATATCTATCCCACCTTGACCCTAATCCCATTACAACCCTAATAAGTCCTCATGATAATTGCATTCATGCATCACATGTTTGTTGATTGTTAGATGAAAAGCGATTCCTGGAAAGCATGATTAGGAGAAGACTTGAGTGAGTAAACCCTAAACACCGAGCGTTAAGAGTGTATACACATCCGTGAGGGTTCGATCACTCAATTCTATGTTTCCACACCTCTTATCATGCATTCTTGCAAGTTACTTCATTTTGAAACTTGAATCAATTCTTTAGATTTTAATGGCATTGAACTACTTCTTTACTTAACCCTATATGTCTATACTCTTGCTTGAAAATTTGATTGTTTGTTTTCACCAATTTCATAGGATACTATAGTATAGATATATATAGTATAAACATTCTTGCATGCATATAGATAGTTGCATTAAATAAGTTGTTACCCTTTGATTATTCTCCTTATTTGGTTTAGCATGAGGACATGCTATTGTTTAAGTGTGGAGGAATTGATGAGTCCATAGTTGTGGTTATGGCGGCGATGATAGGATTCCTTGGGATTCTCATTTCCATGTCAAGGCTTTTTATGCATTCATAGCATTTTCACTAGTTTTTACCTTATTTTCCTTTTGACTTGCATTACTTCCCAATTTTGATCATTTCTTAGTTCTTTCAATCTTTAGTTCTTTAATTTCAAAAACCCTTTTTTTGTCCTCACAACCCAAAAACATAACACATCGATTTGCATCCCGAGAGAGAATGACTCGAGGTTTCATTACTCTCGGTTTATATGTTTTGAATTGGAAAATATCAAACTTTGATTGAGAGGATAGATTGTCGGTTTGGACAATACTCACAACGGAATTATTTTATCTAATTTCCAAACCGGCTCAAATCCTCTCTATCAAGGATCATTAAGGAGAATGGACTACAGGAGCTTCACCCTCAATTAGAATGGATCCACACTAAACCTGGGGTTCAGATCTAGAGGAGATTGGCAATGGCGACCATACGACGTTAATCGCATACAGCCTGCCAAAGACGAAATCACTCACAATTGAAGAAAACAGTAAGACCAGAGTTAATCTAGAAGGACAAAGCATCTCCATGCCTTAACCATCTTCTTATCATTATAAACAGGTCAACCTAGTTCAGATCTCATTATTACTTTTATGCAATTAAACAACATACCAACATCTCCTACTCTCCTGACTAAGATCTGCAAGATAACCATAGCTTGCTTCAAACCATAATCCTCGTGGGATCGATCCTGACTCGCTCAGGTATTACTGGGATGACCCAGTGCACTTGCTGGTGTAGTTGTACGAAATGTGGGGATTCATGCACCATCTATCATCAGATGTGAATTATTTGCTGCTTGGAGGGGGTTGGTTTTAGCTTGGGATTGCGTTTTGAGGGATATTATATGTGAAACGGATTGCCTTAACATTCTGCCCATCATGTATGATCTTACAAGTGGGTATTCATCTGAAGTAAAAGATTTAGTTCACAAGATTCAGGAGCTTTTATCTCGTCCTTGGCTTGTTCACATTGAGTGGGTGTTCCGAGAAGCAAATAGAGCTGCAGATTGGATGGCTATATATGGTGCCAAGAGTAACTCTAAATATGTTATTTAGTCTGAGCCTTGTGTTGATATCTTGCAAATCATCCACTCGGATATAGGATAGAGTTTGCTTTGTTTCTTATTCTAACGATAATTAATAAATATGATAAAAGATAATATTTTGTCATTTAAATTAATTTTTATTATCTCCTAAATATTATTGATTTTAGATTTAGACTAACAAACTACTATTGTGATTCATAATATCATAGATGTTTTTATTTGTGTGATTTTTCCGACATAAAGTTTTCTAACAAAATAATATAATTGCAAAACAAGCATTTTCCAGTTTTTTACTCTACAGTTCAACAAGTTTAGATATTTAATTTATGGAACAACTAAAGTACAGCTTAAAAGTCAGAGGTTTCCTTGAAAACGGTTTAATTAGGGGAATAATATAAATAAATCAATAATCAGAAAACAAAAAAGGTTACATCTAAAAATTTAAAAATTACACATTGTTTAGAAAATTTATTATATATTGACTGATTGTTTGGATGATTTTTATTATTTTTCTAAATTTATGCTTCTTAAAATGAGAAAATATGAGCATATTAAACCATAAATCAATTCAAATACAGTGTAATCATAATTAAATGTTGTGAAATATGACTGCAAATAATTGCTTTCTCATTATGAAAACTACATATAATTTATTAATTTACTTTTTTATGGGACTAATGTAACATTCTATCACATAGAGTTTTAGGCTTAAATTCGTAAATCAGAACAGACCAAAATAAACCAAAAACATAAATACAGGTCCTAATTCTCCAAAGTCAACCTCTAAAAGAAACAATATACACAACTAGAAAATTGCTTAATACAAACAGATTTACAGACAAATTTGGTCTTTATTACAGACGGATTTTTGGTTATCGACGAAATTACTGACAGATTTTGTCCCTCTGTAAAAGCTTCATAAAAAATTATTTACTGACAGATTTTTTTCCGTCGGTAATTTACCGACATATTTTTACTGGTTACCGACAGATTTTTCCTCGGTAAATTCTCCCTTCCATTTTCAATACTTGACCCTAGGTCACACAGAGCCTTTTCAAAGATCATAGTGCCTATGGTGCAAGGAATCATAAAGCGTCCAGGGTCTGGGAAGCTTCTGAGGTAGCTCTTGCTGAACCAAAGCATGGAGTTCTTTGGTGAGCAGTGGAAGTTCTTCCTCTAGAGGCTTTATACCAAATAACTTGGTATTCAACTTCATTAGAGCTCCTAGGAAATGAGCAACTTGCTCTTCCCTAGTGTCTTCATCCTCATCTGAGGATGAGTAGTCATCAGAGCTTATGCACTGCAGAAGTGCATTCAAAGGAACCTCAATAGTCTTTATGGTTTCCTTTGTTTCTGGCTAGAGGGTTCTTGAGTGGGATTTAGACACTCAGAGGGTGTGCTTTGGTTGGTGTTCAATGCCAACTCTGTCAGCTTATTGCGTGTTGAATGCCCTTACTGTCCACCCTGACTGGCATTACACGTTAGTCCCTCTAGTATTCTAGGCATTGACCTCCTAGCAATGATGTCCTTGCTGGCGTTCAACGCCAGCTTCCCTGGGTTGGTGGGCGTTGAACGCCCAGTGAGGGGTTCCTCACTGGCGTTCAGCACCAGGAAGCCTTCCTTTTTAGGCGTTGAATGCCCAACCAGTGCTCCCTGGCTGGCATTCAACGCCAGCTTTTCTGCCAGGATGGGCGTTAAACACCCAGTGAGGGCTTCCTCACCGGCGTTTAACGCCAGGCTTGCTGCCATTGTGGGTGTTGAACGCCCAGTGAAGGCTTCTTCACTGGCGTTCAATGCCACCCCCATTCTTCTCTAATTCGGCCTCTACCTCCATGTTTATGGCCTTGCACTCTTCTCTTGGATTCACCTCAGTGTTACTGGGAAGAGTGTCAGCAGGATTCTCAGGGATCCTCTTGCTCAGTTGACCAACCTGTATCTCCATATTTCTAATGGAGGACCTTGTTTCATTAATGAAACTATGGGTGGTCTTAGTGAGACTGGAGACTAGAATGTCTAAGTCAGAAAGGCTCTGCTTAGAGGTCTCCATATTCCCTTGAGAAGATGGGAATGGTGGTCTGTTATTGAACCTATTCTAGTTCCTACCACCTTAATTGAAACGTTGCTAAGGTTTTTGTTGATCCTTCCATGAGAGGTTAGGATGGTTCCTCTATGAAGGGTTGTAAGTGTTTCCATAGGGTTCTTCCAAGTAATTCACCTCCTCCATGGTGGGTTGACCAGGATCATAAGCTTCTTCTTCAAGAGAAGCTTCCTGATTACTGCTAGCAGCAGTTTGCATCCCAAGCAGATGTTGAGAGATTATGTTGACCTGTTGGGTCTGGATCTTATTCTGAGCCAGGATGGCATTCAGAGTCTCAATTCATGAACTCCTTTCTTCTGAGAGATTCCATGGTTTACAGGGTTTCTTTCATAAGTGTACATGAACTGGTTATTTGCAACCATCTCAATGAGTTCTCTAGCTTCTGCAGGCATTTTCTTTAAATAGAGAGATCCAACTGCAGAGCTATCCAATGAGATTTTGGACATCTCAGACAAACCATCATAGAACACGCCTATGGTGGACCATTCTGAGAGCATGTCAGGAGGACATCTCCTGATCAGTTGCTTGTATCTTTCCCAAGCTTCATAGATAGATTCACCTTCTCTCTGTCTGAAGGTTTGAACTTCCACTCTAATCTTGCTAATCTTTTAAGGAGGAAAGAATTTAGCAAGAAAAGTATTAACTAGCTTTTTCCAAGAGTCAAGACTCTCTCTAGGTTGCGCATCCAACCAGAATTTAGCTCTATCTCTTAAAGCAAAGGGAAAGTGTCTCTTAAGGCAAAGGGAAAGAGCATCAGCTTATAGACTTCAGGATCTACTCCATTAATCTTTATAGTATCACAGATCTGTAAGAACTCTGCTAAGAACTGATGTGAATCTTCTAGTAAAAGTCCATAGAATTTGCAATTCTACTGCTTATGAGAGACTAACTGAGGCTTAAGCTCAAAATTGTTAGCTTCAATGGCAGGTACAACAATGCTTCTGCCATAAAAGTCAGAGGTAGGCATGCTGAAGTCACCAAGGACCTTTCTAGGCTCTTCTTGAGGTTCGGCCATGTCCTCTATTTCTTGTTCAAAACTTTCTGAAAGGCCTCTTCTGGAGTGTTGTGCTTTTGCTTGTTGTAAATGCCTCCTTAGAGTCTTCTCAGGTTCAGGATTAGGAGTCAAAGGGGTTCTTTATCCCTGTTCGTGGTCATAAACAAGAAAAAAAGAGAAGAAAAGAAGAAGACTCTCTATGCCAATAGGCAAGAAGCTCGTCCTTAGAGTCAGAATAGAAGAAAGAAGAAGATAAAAAGAAATCACAAGAATGCTTTTTGTGCCACTTGGATCAAAGAGCTTCCAGTGAGATGTGAAGAAGAAAGGAAAGAAGATAAAGAAGTGTAGGTAGAAGAAGAGAGGGAAGTAGAATTCAAATTATGAGTCGAGATGAGAAGAAGTATAAATAGAAAAATTAAATAAGAATTGAAATAATTTTATTCTTATTTATTTATTTAATTAATTAGTTTTCAAAAATTAAGTTAATAATTTAAAATGATTTTAAAATTTAAATGTTAAATTTCGAAAGTAGAAGAGAGAGAAGAGGAAGAAGTTTTCAAAAATTAAGAGAGATGAGAGTTAGTTAAGTAGTTTTGAAAATGAAGAGAGAGAAGAAGGGAAGTAGTTTTCGAAAATTAAGAAGAGAAGAGTTAGTTAGGAGGTTTTGAAAAAGATGAGAGAGAAGAAGAGAGATATTTTCGAAAATTAAGGAAGAGAAGAGTTAGTTAGGAAGTTTTGAAAAATAAGAGAGAGAAGATAAGATATTAATTAAGAAAAAAAATAAAAGATAAGATAAGAAAAGATTTGAATTTTAAAAATAAGATAAGATAAGAAATTAAAATGATTTGAAAAATATTTTAAAAAGATAAGATTTTAAAATTTGATTTGAAAAATATATGATTTTTTTTAAATTTGAAATTTGAAAAAGATAAGATTTTTAAATTTTGAAAAGGATATGATAAGATTTTGAAAAAGATAATATTTTTGAAAACTTGACAACTAAGATATGATAAGATAAAAATTTTGAAAATCAAAATCTGAATTTTTTTTTGAAAATTTCAAAAATGAATAAAAAGATAAGATAGAAAAGATATTTTTTTTTATTTTTGAATTTTATGATGAAAGAGAAAAATACAAAAAAGACACAAGACTTAAAATTTTTAGATCTAACACCCCTTTATTTTCGAAAAGTTGGAGGAAAACTGTAAGACCCAGAACCTTTGAAAAGTCTTTTTATGATCAAGTCTCAAATCATATAATTATTTATAGCCTTAATTTCAAAAATTATTTTATTAAAGATAATTAAGGCAAGTTTTGATTTATTGAATTTGAGATAAGTTATGATTATTATCCAATTTTATAATTATTGAATTATTTTCTATATTTAAACCACAAAGTTGGTGGTTGTGAAATAATAAGGATTTTTATATGATTTTGGACTAAATAATTAATATTTTAGAATATTGATACTACTGTTTTGAGAAAATAAAGGATTTAATTATATTATTTCTAATTATTTGATTTGGACAATTTATTGAAAATAATTTGTAAAAATGAGGAGCAAATAGTATTTTCTATACACAATTAGTGTTGGATTTAATTTGGGTTTCAATTACTATATTATCCCTATTTTGAGTGAAATTACCAAAGTACCCTTAACCCTAATTTTTGAAAATGAAACCCTAACCCTGAAAACCCTAATCAGAACCCATTTCCCCTCTGAGCCCAACAGCAGCAATGCACATACTTTCCCTTTCCCAAATCATGCACAGCAACCATGGAGAAATGGTGAGAGAGGGGGATCGAGCCAGAAGAAGTGGAGTCGGAGAGAGGGAACTTCACCCGCGCCATCTTCTAGCCGTCATCATCGGCGTCTCACTGCCGCTGAAGAACGGATGCTTGACGGTTTAGAATTCAGAATAAATCCTCGTTGCAAGTATAGTTTCTAAACAGAACAATCAACCTTTCTTACAAATGTTTTGGTTGTCACAAGTAACAAACCCCTAAATAAATTGATAACCGAAGTATTTAAACCTCGGGTCGTCTTCTCAAGGAACTGCAGGGAAGTATGTTCTTATTATTGGTTATGAAGATTGTAAATTGGGGTTTTGAAAGTAGGGAGCAAGTAATTTAAATTGCAATTAAAATAACTAAATGACTGTAAAATAAACTTTTGGTAAGGTATGAGAAATTGGAAGTCCTGTCCTAATTATCCTTTTCAATGGTGATGAGAATTGAGTCTTAATCCCACTTAGTTAGCCTTTACTAAAGCAAGGGAAGGTCAAGTGGATTGATTTGTCTGATCTTCAGGTTCTAGTCAATTCCTAAGAACGAACTGGAATTATTGAAGTTCAATTCAATTAGCAAAGATAACAATTATCCAGCACGTTGAGTTTGATAACTCCTGAGTTACTGATTTCTTAACCAAGACCAAAAGGGAAAAAGTAAATCTATTGGAATAAAAATGTCTTCAGATTGGAAGAAACAGTAACATAAATAAAAGAGAGCAATCATAAACTGAAATACCTCAAATAACATTAATTAAGAGAATTATCTGTAACATAGAAAAGTTTATAAATTAAATTGAGAAGATAATAAAAAGAAAAGTTGAACCTGATAAAAAGGGACAATTATGAAAGCAATAAAAATCCTAAATCCTAATCCTAAGAGAGAGAGGAGAGAACCTCTCTCTAAAAACTACATCTAAATCATGAGAAGTGAATTGTTGGAGACTCTCCTCTGAATGGATGCATTCCCCCACTTCATAACCTCTGATCTGTGCCTTCTGGACTTGGATTTGGGCCAAAAAGGGCTTCAGAAATCGTTGAGAGCGTTTTCTGTAATTTCTGGTGCGTGGCCTCTGTCACGCGTACGCGTGGGTCACGCGGTCGCGTCATCTGGAATTTTCCTTATCACGCGTTCGCTTCGGTCATGCATCCGCGTCATCTGTGTTTTGCTCGTGGCGCGCGTTCGCGTCGTGCTTTCTTTGCGCCAGGCATGCGGCAGCGTCGCCCATGCGTTCGCGTCGCTGCCAGTTTCTTCAAAAACTCCATTTTGTGCTTTCCTTCCATCTTTGTATGTTTCCTTTCCATACTTTAAGTCATTCCTGCCTTTAGAATATCTGAAACTACTCAACACACAAATCACGGCATCGAATGGTAATAAAGGGTAATTAAAATAATTATTCTTAAAGCATAGGAAACATGTTTTTCACATATCCCACATAATAAGGAAGGGAAAGTAAAACCATGCAATTAACATGAATAAGTGAGTGAAGGATTGAATAAATCACTTAAGTTAGGCACAAAATATATCATAAAATATGGGTTTATCAACCTCCCCACACTTAAACAAGAGCATGTCCTCATGCTAAATCCAAGATAAAGAGTAAGGTTAAAGTTAAAGTGGTGGAATCTCATGCAATGCAATCTATTCTAAATGCAACTACCTAATTGAATCATGCAATTCTAATTGTCATTCACTTGTATATAAAACTTACATGTAGTTAAATTAATTCACATTCTCAAGGAATCATATATGCATAGCCAACCTTAGATAATGTTAAAGTACTTTTACAATTGAGATGGGAAAGAAAAATATTGTACAAACTTGCAAGACAATTAACAATTTAAGCAGAGATATATGTTGATGAGCTGTTGAACCCTCACTAGATTTTGTGTTTACTCTCTAGTCACTCAGTGTTTATTGGGTTAATCACTCTATTCTTCTTTTTATCCTTACCTTCTATAACTTTGTTCTTCATCTAACCAATCAAAAATTACAGAATACAGACATACAAAAATCATGAGGTCTTTATTTAAGGTTGTAATGGGGCCAAGGTAAAGGTAAGGGTATATGTATAAGGCTAAGTGAGCTAATAATTGAATCCTTGATTAGTCTAAGATCTCACCTAACATACATATTTTGTAATTCAAAGGTTTCTTTACCTATCTACCCAAATTTTCTCACTTTGTATTGCAAGCTCATATATTAACTTTAACTTTTGTCCCATGTGCATTGATTCCTTTATTTTGCAATTGGAGAATTTTTTTTGTATCCCCTTTATTTAAATAAAAATATTTTTTTTAATGCACATGGTAATTTAATTGTTTTAATTTCACATGAGCATGCTTCCCAAAACTTTTATTTTGAAATGTCCATATTCTTTTTAACTTTCTACCTTTGTTTTTATCATCCATGTTCCCATAAAGTTTCCCACACTTAAATTATACACAATTTCTATCTTAAGCTAACCAAGGATTCAGCTTAGGATTTTTATTTTGTTTTTCTGCTTAAGGCTAGTATTGTGGTTTATAGAACAAGAGGGGATTAAAAGGCTCAAGGGGGCTAACAAGGGTGATGTAAAAGGTAGGCTAATTTGGGATAAGTGAGCTAGAATCAAACAATGGCCTCAATCACTTTCTTGGTATGTATCTATATTCTATAATTGGACATATAGATTAAAACAAAGTAAAGAACATCAGAATATAAAAAGAAGGGCGAAACACACAGGAATAAAATTTATGGTTTGAATGTAACCATACAATTAAGCTCAAAACTCATAGGCTGTGTGTTCTCTAGCTCAAAAATTATATCTCAGTTATATATGTCATGCAAGTGAAAAATTAAGAGTTCCCATTATTCTCAATGTAAACCTTAGGATGGCTTTAAAGTTTTAGTGTTTCTCCTTGATGAAATGTTGTTAACTAACTAACATGTAATGCTATATATACAAGGTGTGGATTGTTTTTATTATGTTAAAGTCTCTAGTTTACTTCCTTTTTATTTTCAATTTAAACCAAACTTATCATATGCTAAAAGGGTAAACTATACTAATTAATCCACATATTCTATAACTAATAAGTTAGAATTGCAACTAAACTAACTGGCTAAAATATGAACTAAAGTGCAAAATACAGAAAATAGAGTAAAAATACATGAAAAGAACAATGTATAAGTACCGAGGAATAAAAATAAAAATCAAAATACAGAAAAGTAATAAAATAAAAAGAGTCTATGGTGGTTCACCAAGAAAAATATGCCAGAGATGGCGACCTCCCCACACTTAATATAAAGCATCGTCCTCGATGCTCAATCAAGCAGGGTGTGAAGGAGTGTCATCATTGGAAGGATGGGTGGCTGGAGTCTCTGTGGTGGTGGTCTGAGGATCTGCCTGTTGCAGAGGAGGTGCTGACTGAATAGGAACCTCTGGATCTGCAGCCTGAATCTGATGCGGGGCCTCCTGCTGTGATGCAGCCTACTCTGGGCCTGCCTGCTCAGCCTCTCTCTGTGGATGGGTCTCTGCCTCATGATCATCCGCCTCCTCCTCAGATGGCTCTGATGGTGTGTCAGCCTCGGAGGGGATGTCACCGCCAGATCGTATCATCAGCTTTAGGTGCTCATAGCGTCACTTGCTGCGACGCTCAGATCTCTCATATCGGCGCCGGTTGCGGCGCTCCATCTAGTCTAGCTGCTGAAATAGGTGGTGTACGAGGTGATAAACTGGCTCTGAGGCAGGTGGAGGTGCAGTGGTGGTAGCTGGGGTAGCAGTAGATGAAGAGGGGCCAGCTGAAGGTGTGGCTGTCTCATCAGGGGCAGTGAGGAATGGAGGTCTGTAGCCCAAAGTCAGAAAGTTCCTGCTGTGAGGGATAATCTTCTTGCATTCTGCAGCAGGTGGCTTCTCATCAGCATCCTCCCAAGGCACGTCAGTTCGACGGCCGAGCTGGATAATCAGATATGGGAAGGGGAGAGTGCCTCTGACGTGGACCCTGGCCATGTAGTACCGGATGAATCGTGGCAGGTACAGGTCCTTACCCTCCATTACACACTAGAGGAGGGTGATCATAGCGGCAGGTAGCTCTATCTCGTGAGTACTCGGCATAACAAAGTTGCTCAGGATCTGGTGCCAGAGCCGAGCCTCATCATTTTAGTATATCCTCTTGATTCCCTTAGGCATGGTAGTGTTTTGACGCATGACCCATGGGACAGTCGAGTCAAGGGCTATCCTTGCCTTGATCGCATCCCAGTCAAACTTCATGAAGCGCATGTCCTCCTCAGCCTTTTGGTAACCATCAAGCTGATCGAATTTAGGCTGAAGCTGCAGAATATTCTCAATGGCCTCTTCAGTGACCAGTATCTGCTTCCCTCTTAGGTTCACTGCATCTAGGGAAGTTTTGAAGTAATTGCAGTAAAACTCTCTTACCCAAGAAGCATTGACTTCTGTCAGGTTTCTCTCCAGGAAGAACCAGCCTTTTTGTTTGATCTGATCGAAAGTGTATTGCTGGAGTTCTTTCGGAATTTTCAGAGTCCTCTCCAGGTACAGGTTCCTGGAGGTTGCAAACACCGGATACTTTAACTCGCAGTATCTGTTTGCAAACTTAGTGGGATCAGTGGCAGGGAGTAGCTGGTCAGGCTTCTCCTGCGGGGTAAAGTGTTTCTCCCGCCAGGAGTCATCATGAATGATGTCCAGAATGGACATAGAGGATTCTCCTCTTTTCCATTTGCCAGTAGTTACCTTTCCTTTTCCTTTTCTCTGAGTGTCAGACATCTTGAAAAACAGAAATCTATGAGATAATAAAAATAGCAAAACAAGTAGGCAAATAACAAAATAAGCACAAAGTGGCAAAGGAGTAGTAGAATAATTAAATGAGTTGAGGAATTGTGCATTTTGGATTGGTTCAGGAATAAAAAACCGAGATGAGAAATTTCAATCCAAAAAGTAATAGAATTCATGTTAATTAGGAAAAACTAAAATCATGCCTTGGTAAGAAGGTTAAAGAGAATAGTGAAAAACCAAGAAGAGATGTTTGGGAAATTAGGTTGGTTAGGATTGAAAAAGAGGTTAGAAAGTTGAAAGCATGGAGTTAGTAAAAAGAAAGTCAGAGTAAGTGGCATGATGAACAGTTTCTAAGTAACAAGAATTCACAATTATAAGCAACAGTCAACTCATATTCAAACAAGGAAATCAAGTTGATGATGATTCATATAGATATGAAAATAGCAAAACTGGAATTGAATCATCAAAAATGCAATTAATTAACCAGGAAATCGAAAAGAATAAGAAAGCTTGCCCTTGGATTCATGAATTGGTTTGGTAAAAGCTGAGTAAAGCAGAATGCAATTTGCCAAAACCAAAACATGAAGGAAAATCAGAACAGTTTACAGAAATTTGGGTAGCACTCTGGCTAAAAGTGGATGTTCCCGGGTAATAAACCGCAAGCAGAACAGTTCATATGAATTAAAATATAGCTTTAAATACAGAAATGGAATATGAACATGAAAGAGCAGTGTAATAGTAGCATGAACAGTAAGAACATCATATGAACAGTACTTAGATCATAGCAACAGCAGATTTGCGAAAATTATAAAACAAGTAGCAAGAACAGCGCAATTAAACAGGTCTAAATTCACTAACCACATCCTAGGCTACCTAACCACCTAGAATCCACTACAACATGCATATCTAACTAGCCTAAATTTGAACATAAACGGAAAAAATATGCAATTAACTACGAATTGAAAGAGTGGCATTTGGCGGAACCTAGTAGGCGTATGAATGAAAGTAGGGCAGAGAGATGGTAGGGGGGTGGTGGTGGTGGTGGCTGACGCAGCGGTTGAGGGGCGGTTGGTGGTGCGGCCGGTGGTGGCGGTTGTGGGTGGCGAGGGGTAGAGAGGGGGGTTGCAGAGAAGAAGAAGAAGAAAGGGGTTGGGAGGGGGGCGATAGGGTAGGGTTTCGCGTCACTAGGGGTTAATGATTTTGAATCCACGCGATCGCGTGGGCACGCGGTCGCGTGGCTGGGGTGGGATGGGGGTTGACGCGATCGCGTGGGTGGCGCGATCGCATAGAATGGATAAAAGGATGAATGACGCGATCGCGTGAGGCATGCGATCGCGTCGCTGAAAACTGTGCTAAACGCACAATTCCAGCGTCGTTTCAGCGCAATTCTCTGTCTCCACTGGGGGTGCTATGATATCCGCGCGACGCGAACGTGTCGCTCACGCTATTGCATGGGATGTGTGTTGTGCAAGTGACGCGATCGCATCAGGGACGCGATCGCGTGGGCCATTTTGTGCTAAACGCACAACAGCCGCACGATTCTAACCCAACTTTCTGGGCGTTGGATCTTTACGCCGATCTCCAGATCACGCGGCCGCGTGAATCGGACGCGTGGGAGGTGAATTTCGCAACTGACGTGATCGCATGAGCAATGCGGTCGCGTCGCATGCCCCTTTTTTTTTATGCAATTATGCAGTATGCAATGCTAATGAATAATATTCAGGTTCAATTGAAAAAGAATAAAATTAAATAACACGAAATAAAACTGAAAAAGAAATGACCATACCATGGTGGGTTGTCTCCCACCTAGCACTTTTAGTTAAAGTCCTTAAGTTGGACATTGGATGAGCTTCCTGTTATGGTGGCTTGTGCTTAAATTCATCTAGAAATCTCCACCAATGCTTGGAATGCCAACAGCCTCCGGGGTCCCAAACTAGGCATGTAAAGCTTCTGAGCAGCTTCAAACAGATTCTCAGGCTCCCGAGGTGACAAATGTCAGAATAGATTCCAGGATCCTAAACTTTGCTTTTAAATCTGCCTTCTTCTTTATCTATATTTTTCCATCCGGGCGGCTTAGAAATTGTATTCTCACCAAGATGACCAAACGTCTCCCGTGATCCATTCGATTGAACATGATGCCAATCCGTGCACTTCGAGTTGAAGCGTGGAACCTTATTGAACCTTGTGCACCAGCTCTGAGTGCGAGCCAATTCCCTCTTACTCTTAAAGCCGCAGAGAGCTCTAAGCTGGCCATTTGTTTCGAGAAAACCATATTCAAGTGGAAAAGTAAAGATAAAGTTCAAGGATTGTACCCACTTGAAATTGTATTAGGTGGTAATGGCCTTGGGATAGGTGTTTCCAGTGGTTCTGTAAGCTCTACTCCCTTGTGATCTTCTGTGAATTCCTCCACTTCCTGGCAGAATTCTTCAAATACAACATCGTCCTGATCAAAGTCTTCTATGTCTTCCGCATCACTCAAGTCATAAGCTGGAGGTTGAGAGAAATCTACCTCCGCATCTTCTTCGTATTCACTTGGATAAGGTTCTTCAATCTCAGAGAATTCACTTGCGGATGCAAGTTCATTACTAGGAGAACTTGACTTGTGACAATCATCATCAAGGAAACTTGCTTCTTGGATTATTCCGTCTAGTTCTTCATAAAAGACTTGCCTTGGGGGTTGTGCACTATCCTCCTTAGCATCAATTGTAACGTCCTTGACAGAATTTTCCACAATTCTGGATTCCCATGGAAGTTCAGCGTCTCCTAAGTCTTCAACCAACTCTTCTTCTTCTATAATGACAGCTTCCTCTACTTGTTCCAGTACGAAGTCATGCTTTGTTCTGTCCACTGGAGTTTCTAGTATCTCCTTCATGCTACGCTCTTCATTAGATTGTCCACATGGGGTTGTGGAAGGTTCTTGAATGTTCAAACATCTAGAAGATAATTGACTTATTGCTTGCTCCAGTTGATGAAGGGTTGTTTGAAGTTGATCTACTGTTTCCTTGAGGCGAACCTATGATTCTGGAGGTGATGGATTTGGACATGGTACATAGGAAAGTGGTGGTGTTTGGGAGTAATCGGATTGGGATTGGGGTAAATAAGGATCATATGGTGGGGAATGGTGAAAAGGCGCTTGTGAGTGTGGCGGTTCAAAGCTACGTTGAGAGGGTGGTCTATAGGCACAAGGTGGGGCTTGTTGGTAGTTACAAGGTTGTCTACCATATCTGTCAGCTTGGTATGCATTGTAGAATGGTCTTTGTCCATGATATCTTGGAGGGTGTTGTTGCCTAAAGGGTTGATCAAATCCTCTTGGCTCCATCCATCTTTGATCTCTCTGACCTTGATGCATATTCCTGTTATAGCTTTCACTCCTTTCAACAATATTAAAACCAAACTCAAAGCGAGAGTGGTGAAAATTCATAGTAGCTAATAAAAATTAAAAATCAAAAATAAAAATAGATAAACAGGCAAAATAAAATATTTACAATAACCAATAATAAGGCACACGTTTGCAGTTCCCCGGCAACGGCGCCATTTTGAAGAACGGATGCTTGACGGTTTAGAATTCAGAATAAATCCTCGTTGCAAGTATTGTTTCTAAACCGAACAATCAACCTTTCTTACAAACGTTTTGGTTGTCACAAGTAACAAACCCCTAAATAAATTGATAACCGAAGTATTTAAACCTCGGGTCGTCTTCTCAAGGAACTGCAGGGAAGTATGTTCTTATTATTGGTTATAAAGATTGTAAATTGGGGTTTTGAAAGTAGGGAGCAAGTAATTTAAATTGCAATTAAAATAACTAAATGACTGTAAAATAAACTTTTGGTAAGGTATGAGAAATTGGAAGTCCTGTCCTAATTATCCTTATTAATGGTGATGAGAATTGAGTCTTAATACCACTTAGTTAGCCTTTACTAAAGCAAGGGAAGGTCAAGTGGATTGATTAGTCTGATCTTCAGGTTCTAGTATTCCTAAGAACGAACTGGAATTATTGAAGTTCAATTCAATTAGCAAAGATAACAATTATCGATCACGTTGAGTTTGATAACTCCTGAGTTACTGATTTCTTAACCAAGACCAAAAGAGGAAAAGTAAATCTATTGGAATAAAAATGTCTTCAGATTGGAAGCAACAGTAACATAAATAAAAGAGAGCAATCATAAACTGAAATACCTCAAATAACATTAATTAAGAGAATTATCTGTAACATAGAAAAGTTCATAAATTAAATTGAGAAGATAATAAAAAGGAAAGTTGAACCTGATAAAAAGGGACAATCATGAAAGCTATAAAAATCCTAAATCCTAATCCTAAGAGAGAAAGGAGAGAACCTCTCTCTAAAAACTACATCTAAATCATGAGAAGTGAATTGTTGGAGACTCTCCTCTGAATGGATGCATTTCCCCACTTCATAACCTCTGATCTGTGCCTTCTGGACTTGGATTTGGGCCAAAAAGGGCTTCAAAAATTGCTGGGAGCGTTTTCTGTAATTTCTGGTGCGTGGCCTCTATCACGCGTCCGCGTGGGTCACGTGGTCGCGTCATCTGGAGTTTTCCTTATCACGCGTTCGATTCGGTCATGCATCCGCGTCATCTGTGTTTTGCTCGTGGCACGCGATCGCGTCAGTCACGCGTTTGCGTCGCGCTTTCTTTGCGCCAGGCATGTGGCCACGTCGCCCATGCGTTCACGTCGCTGCCAGTTTCTTCAAAAACTATATTTTGTGCTTTCCTTCCATCTTTGTATATTTCCTTTCCATACTTTAAGTCATTCCTGCCTTTAGAATATCTGAAACTACTCAACACACAAATCATGGCATCGAATGGTAATAAAGGGTAATTAAAATAATTATTCTTAAAGCATAGGAATCATGTTTTTCACATATCCCACATAATAAGGAAGGTAAAGTAAAACCATGCAATTAACATGAATAAGTGAGTGACGGATTGAATAAATCACTTAAATTAGGCACAAAATATATCATAAAATATGGGTTTATCAGCCGCCGCTGGAGGGGCCGTCACCCACGCATTGTCGCAGCCAATCTCGCGCCGCCGCGGTCCCGCCGAGCTTCTGCCAACACCGCACGAAGCAGAGAGAGAGACAGATGGAGAAGAGGGCCGCGGAGGGGGAAGAGCTGCCAATTGTAGTCACTGTTGGGTCCTTGTTCCTCGTCATCGAAGGAGCTGCTCCCAGCCACGGTGGTCGCTGATGTTCGCGCCGCTATCGTCGGGATGAAGAGAGAGGGGCGCTGTCTTGCGCGTCGCCGTCGCACCTGGATACCGCCGCTGCTACTGCGAGCTCGCCATCGCCGGAGCTGGGTAGTTATTATCCCTGCTAGCAGTGAAGAAGAAGCGAGATGAAACCCCCTCCATGTCTACTGTCTCGGTCCGCTGAGAAAGAGCTATCGCCGCCGCGCCTGGTCACTGGAAAACCCCGCTGCCGTCGCCAGAAAACTCTGCCGGTAAGGGTTTTGAATTTGGTCTTCATTTGTTTAAGATTCTGGAAGCTTTAACGTCTCTGTATGTGGGTTCCAGGCACCATTTCTAGAGTCCGGTCGCCGCTGCTACTTGAGGTGGATGCCGGACTGCTGCCAACCCGGTTAGGAGACTGCCGCTGTTTCGGTTTAGCCGTTCCTTCTTCGGTTCGGTAAGCATTTCGATTTGAAACCCGTTTCGTTATTGTTCTGTTATCTCACGCTGAGATTTGTGGCGTTAATTGCTATAAGATTGAGTTTCAGTTGTTGTATGTTGCAATTATAGTCGTTGAGATTGTTGAGAAAGCAAGTGGAGCCGAGTTGTTGGTTGCCGTCACTTCGGGTTAAGGCGAAAGGGATTCTGTGAGATGTTTGGGTTATGGATTTGTATTTTGAGGTAGGGGCGCTTTCTGAAAATTATATTTTATATTGGAATTATTACATATGGATACTGATGTGAGACAATGTGTATTTGGTGGTTGTAGCAGCCTTATGTATTTGATTGTCTCGAATGATTATGAATATTTGTTTGGCTGAATTGTTGTGTGGTTTTATGAAACGAAATGCTTTTGAAGTTTATTCTTTTAAAGCTTTGAGATCAATTTTAATCCATTGGGAATTGATTTGAGTTGAGTTGATTTTGTTGAGAATGTGAAAAAGAGAATACACTCTTGAATTCAGCCTGGCTTGCTTTAAATGATCTGGTTATTGATAAATGATTGTTACTGAGCCGTTTCTTTGAAACTTTAGAAATGAGTTTATTCGGCTGATAATGATTTAATTTTTGAAAAGGTTTTCTTGAAAAATGGAATTGAGATGACTGTTGAATTTTGGCTCGCCTTGAACTGATTTTGGATGTTGGGCTGTCGAAAAGGATTGTGGACTGTTTTGTTGGGACCCGAACCGGGTGGTAAAGTCCAAGTTTTAGGGGAGGTGCTGTCAAAATTCTGGTAGAATCCAGGACTTTAGTGAAACGTTATTTGGAAACTTACGAGTTAACGGCTTCTACTATTTTATCTGAATTATTAAGAAAGGGGTGACTTATGCTTTTGAAATGAATTATTAGAAAGGAAATTATGATTTAGTCTTATTTCTTAAGCAAAGTATTACATTTCCCTTGTGAACAAGTTATTTAAATGAAACTTATGCTTTAAGGCTGCTTGAATGTGAAAAAGGGTTTATGCCTTTGGATTTGACTTGGGGTTTCAATTAAAGAAGTTTCAATGGCTTTGAAAAAACCCGAGCGTCTATTGACAAGTCTCATTTTAAAGTGTTTTGGGAAAGGTTTTAAGTAACTCCTTGAGTTCTAAATTTTTGTAAGACTAAAACAATTTCTGAGCAGTTGAAACGCTTTAGAATTTCCTCATGTGGTTGAAGCTGATTTTCGCTTAAGTAAAGGAAACGGCTTTGAAAAGAGTAATTGACTTTATGACTCTGTATGGCTTAGATCCTATTTTGTTACTCAAATCAGGAAGCCAATGTTTTAATGATTTTAAGTGAATTTGAGAAAATGAGTTATATTAATTTCCCCTAAAGACTTGGGACTCTGCCGAGAAACCTTGTTATAAAATCCCATTGTTGGATGGATGATTTTGAATGTTTCAAAATGAATCTTTAACTTTCCATGGTTATGGAAGTTTTGAAAAGAGGATGCCGAGAGTGGCATGGTTTTAAAATGGGAATTTACCTTGAGTAAAAGTGGCTTATGAGCCTGAGATGATTTGAGAAATGAGATCTTTAAAGCCAAGGCTGAAAAGAGTTGAAACTTGATTTCAAAGTGAAATGATTTGGGAAAAAGTGATTTATGGCTTAAATGCCGATTTTATGAATTGATGATGTTGAATGTGGAAGTGCTGTTTTGTTGTGAGTTGGAATGGCTGTGTATGATTATAAATATTGGTTGGGTCTGGATTGAACCGTGAGCCGGAATGGCTGTGTATGATATGAATATTGGCTGGTACTGGACTGAACCGTGAGCCGGATGGCTGAGATGGATGTTGATCCATAGATGAGATTGAATGCATGTATATTCTGAATCATTGATAAATGTGAATGTTGTACTTCCACTATCGGAGATAAGAGTTTCCCTGGGAGAAAGCAGTGGCTAGCCACCACGTGCTCCAGGTTGAGACTCGAAGCTCTTTTGACCCTATGTCGTTAGGGTGGCCGGGCACTATGAAAGCCCCGGATGAGCTCACCCCCATAAATATTCACCAGTGAGGGTGATGGATATGGATCATGATTATGATCAAGTTTAAAGTTATTAATCACTGGTACGGTTTATCTTCACGTATCCTATTACAGTAATTCCCAAAAACCATCTACTGAGAACCCTTTCGAGGATGATGTTCTCACCCCCTACATTTTTTCCCTTTCAGGATATGGATGCAGAAGTCACGAAGAGTTTATTTAATTGTTGTGGAAATGCTCTGTGTTGCTTTAGATTATTATTTATTGTACCCTCGCCTTCAACTGGATATATTTTGTCAGAGGGATAGGGATCGTATTGGTTAATGTCTGTAATATTATTTATATATATGGATGTACTCTTTATGAGTTTCTGTAAGTTGTATGGTATGTATGGATGTACGTTGTATAGTGAAAGTATTTTTGGGAACGGTATTGCGGTTTAAAGTTTTAAACAGGCTCATATTTTAGTATTAAATAATATAAGTGTCGTTGTAATGTCCGAGCTATCAGAGTCTCGCAGCCGAAAGCGTGAGCTTTGGTAGTTAGGGTGTTACATTATGGTATCAGAGCAGTCCTTCCTGTAGAGCCTGAGGAATGGACCGACTATGCTTCAATTGCATACTCTGAGCGTTTGTCATGTACTAAGTCTTGTTGAATGACGAGGATTAGAGCTTTATGCACATGACGGTCTATTGATTAACGCTGTTAGTCTTGCATTGCATAATTTCTGATATTAAGTTTGGCCGGCTTAATACTAGTGAATTATGTATATGAGAGCACTAATGGGTTATCATAGATGACGTACTAGTTTTGAGTAAATCGAATCGCGGGTTTTAGGAATGTTGTTGGAGACTATTTCTCGAGGCTATTCAGTTGTGTGTCTTAAATTTAGTTCGAGTCGACATGTTCTTTCATAGCCTAACTTGAGGTTCTTGTTTGCTAATCCTTTAGAAAGGTGGTTTGATTTTCCAACTCTATTCCTCTATTCATATGCATTCTTGTTTGATCTTAAGTGCATATGCTTGTTTGAAATCCTTGTTGTATCTATCTTTCTCTGTTTGAGTTCCTCTTGATTAATGTATCCTTTGATATGGCTTTGAACTTGTCCTAATGCACTGTGCATTTTACTCTGGATTCCGAGTCCACTCTTAGAGGAATTGTTGATTCAGTTTTTTCTCTTATTTAACGATGATCACAGCCAATTTTGAGATTTTATAAAAATTGCTGTTGATTAGATACATACTTATCTATATATGAACTTTGAAGATTTCTTATATAGTTTAACAACTATTTATTTTTAATACATCACCTGTGCTTTTACTGGTTTATGGAACTGCATTTACCTTAAATTACAATTTGACTTTCTAGTAATTTTACTATATTTCTAATGCACATCTTCATTTGATTATGTATTTGGATATTTAAAAAAAAATTGGAAAGAAAGAAATTTTCACTTTTATCCCGGTTTAGTTTCGTTTGGTAAGCTTTACTCAACTTATTTTGAATTGAGTTTGATTTAGCATGCTATATGATTCATGCCATTGTTGTTCTTTTGAAAGTGTTGGACTCGTAGCTTTTTTCTTATGAACGGACTCATTCTCTCTTAAGCTTTCCATCTCCATGAATGTCATGTTTGACTTTGTTTTTAACTAATCTTTTACATCTTGTGAACATTACCATTGATCTTTGTTTTTCTTCTCTTGTGAATCTCACTCTTATGTGAGTCAACTTAATTTGTTTCAATTTCATGCATCGTCTATCCTCTCATTATCTCTACAAGAGTTTTAGTCAAAGATTTATCCTTGAGAAATTACTAATGGTTGAGTTGTCTTTTTCTATGACTTTTGTATTCTTTTGAATCAATTGAAAGTTTGTTTGATGTCTCATGCCTAGTGGATCTTGTTTGAGCTATCTTGGTTTAAGATCCTTTCTTGCATGGCTTGACTTCTTTTTAGTACATCTTAAACTTCTTGAATGTTTTTCTGAGATGGTGATTTCAAGAACACTTTTGGAGTCTTGTTTTGAACCTTTCAAAGAAGTTTTGAATTCTCTTGTAAGAAGTTTTAAACGGAATTTATTTTCTGTTGCTTGATTTAGATTGAAACCATTGTTCAATTTTGACGAAGTTAATTTAAAGTTGGCATGCACTATTTTAAATGAAGTTTTGAAAAGCTTCTTTGTTTAGTGGAAACCGGTTTGTTTGTAACGCACCACTTATTTCCTTACCAGATTGTAAGCAAATTTTTACCTCGGAATTTCCTTTCTAAAAAGAGTTTAATTTTCTCTTTCGTCTTTGCTATAATTTTTATACACACTTGTTTGAATATGAACTTTGGAAATTTTTAAACAAGCATTTGATTTCTCTTCCGAGTTTTTTGTGACTACTTTTGGTTAAGATTGTGCACCCAACTAACTTTCTAAAATATTTGATGAAAATATTTTTGCTCTTAGCCAAATCTGGGTGCATTTTGTTTTTAAAACTCTACATAATCTACTTCAACATGAAGTTGAATTAGAGCAAAGCCACGTTATTGCTTTTGTTGCCCTCTTGAGGAATGTTTGCTATTGAGCTTTTCTTCTAAATTGTGAAGTGATTTTTCGCAAGTTTTTGATTCTTTTATAAACAATGTATTTGGAAGTTTTTTTAATCATGCTCTTAAGTTCTGAGTTTTGTCTTGGGTTTGAGATATTCTTTTCTGTAAATCTCATACTTCTTTGGCTCAGCTTGAATTGGTATCAAGCTAATGCGTTGACTTTCTTCTTATTTGTCTTGTTGAATTTTCTTGATCCAAGGGTTATTTTTGAAGTTGTCAATGAAATTGTGTCTAGCAAACTTCATTACTTGAGTATCCTTGTTTATCTAGAATTGGATACATTCTATCAAATCTATGAGTACTACCCTTGACATTTGACTCTCCTTTCTAAATCTTGTATCCTTCTGAGTAGACTCGAGAATTATTCTGATATCACGTGCAACTTGTAGACGTAGTAGCGCGATGCGTTAGTTCTTTAAGACGTGATATGTGTGTATGGAAGGTGAAACGGTAGGTGTAAAACGTTATGAGTTGTGGGTGTTCTGTTCCTTGCGAACGGGTTTGCGGTTGTTAGGCTTATGATTGGCTATGAGGTTGTAAAATGATTGGTGGAGTTGGAAAATTGAAGTTCTGAAGTGGGAACGAGAATTGTCAGCGAACGTTATGCCGCTGTTTAAATACCAACATGCTTTGCAGCCTTTTACCACACTAATTACCACTTTGCTTTGTGAACGCCTATCTTGATTTGCACCCTATTTTGGCACCTCAAGCTTTTGTAAAGCTTTGAGATCATATGACCTTGTGCATTGAGCCTATCTTGTAACGTTTGCTTTCCAATCACACTCCTACCTTTGTATCGTTATGCATACGACCATCCAAGTATTTGAAAAACCATATATATGTTTATATTTTGAGATATTTTTGCTTCTTCTTTAAATGTGTTTAAGGGTGAACTGTTATGAAATTTCTTTCGTTTTGTATCAATTTTCGAGGACGAAAATTTTTGTAAGGTGGGTAGAATGTAAGACCCAGAACCTTTGAAAAGTCTTTTTATGATCAAGTCTCAAATCATATAATTATTTATAGCCTTAATTTCAAAATTTATTTTATTAAATATAATTAAGGCAAGTTTTGATTTATTGAATTTGAGATAAGTTATGATTATTATCCAATTTTATAATTATTGAATTATTTTCTATATTTAAACCACAAAGTTGGTGGTTGTGAAATAATAAGGATTTTTATATGATTTTGGACTAAATAATTAATATTTTAGAATATTGATACTACTGTTTTGAGAAAATAAAGGATTTAATTATATTATTTCTAATTATTTGATTTGGACAATTTATTGAAAATAATTTGTAAAAATGAGGAGCAAATAGTATTTTCTATACACAATTAGTGTTGGATTTAATTTGGGTTTTAATTACTATATTATCCTTATTTTTGAGTGAAATTACCAAAGTACCCTTAACCCTAATTTTTAAAAATGAAACCCTAACCCTGAAAACCCTAATCAGAACCCGTTTCCCCTCTGAGCCCAACAGCAGCAATGCACATACTTTCCCTTTCCCAAATCATGCGCAGCAACCATGGATAAATGGTGAGAGGGGAGGGGATCGAGCCAGAAGAAGTGGCGTCGGAGAGAGGGAACTTCACCCGCACCATCTTCTAGCCGTCATCATCGGCGTCTCACTGCCGCCGCTGGAGGGGCCGTCACCCACGCATTGTCGCTGCAATCTCGCGCTGCCGCAGTCCCGCCGAGCTTCTGCCAATACCGCACGAAGCACAGAGAGAGACAGATGGAGAAGAGGGCCGCGGAGGGGGGAAGAACCACCGATTGTAGTCACCGTTGGGTCCTTGTTCCTCACCGTCGAAGGAGCTGCTCCCAACCACGGTGGTCGTTGATGTTCGCGCCGCTGTCGTCAGAGAAACCCGAGGAGAAGAGATGAACGCGACGGGAAAAAGTGAGTGAGCCGCGCCGGCGTTGTTGGAGCTTCACCGCCGCCATCCCTGTTGTGATTGGTGTTGCGTCGGAGGACCACCATCGTGAGAGAAAGGGAGGGAGCTCGCGGTGAAGAGAGAGGGGCGCTGTCTTGCGCACCGCCGTCGCACCTGGATACCGCCGCTGCTACTGCGAGTTCGCCGTCGCCGGAGCTGGGTAGTTGTTGTCCCTGCCAGCAGCGAAGAAGAAGTGAGATGAAACCCCCTCCATGTCTGCTGTCTCGGTCCGCTGAGAAAGAGCTATCGCCACCGCGCCTGGTCGCCGGAAAACCCCACTGCCGTCGCCAGAAAACTTTGCCGGAAAGGGTTTTGAATTTGGTCTTCATTTGTTTAAGATTCTGGAAGCTTTAACGTCTCTATATGTGGGTTCCAGGCACCATTACCGGAGTCCAGTCACCGCTGCTACTTGAAGTGGCTGCCGGGCTGCTCCTGAACCGGTTCGGAGACCGCCGCTATTTTGGTTTAGCCGTTCCTTCTTCAGTTCGGTAAGAATTTCGATTTGAAAGCCCTTTCGTTATTGTTCTGTTATCTCACGTTGAGGTTTGTGGCGTTAATTGTTATAAGATTGAGTTTTAGTTGTTGTATGTTGCGATTAGAGTCGTTGAGATTGTTGAGAAAGCAAGTGGAGCTGAGTTATTGGTTGCCGTCACTTTGGGTTGAGGCGAAAGGGACTCCGTGAGACGTTTGGGTTATGGATTTGCGTTTTGAGGTAGGGGCGCTTTCCAAAAACTATATTTTATATTGGAATTATTATATATGGATACTGATATGAGACAATGTGTATTTGGTGGTTGTAGCAGCCTTATGTACTATTTGATTGTCTTGAGTGATTATGGATGTTTTTTTGGCTGAATTGTTGTGTGGTTTTATGAAACGAAATGCTTTTGAAGTTGATTCTTTTAAAGCTTTGAGATCGAGTTTAATCCGTTGGAAATTGGTTTGAGTTGAGTTTATTTTGTTGAGAATGTGAAAAAGAGAATACACTCTTAAATTCAGCCTGGCTTGCTTTAAATGATATGGTTATTGATAAATGATTGTTACTGAGCCGTTTCTTTGAAACTTTAGAAATGAGTTTATTCGGATGATAATGATTTGATTTTTGAAAAGGTTTTCTTGAAAAAAGGAATTGAGAGGACTGTTGAATTTTGGCTCGCCTTGAACTGATTTTGGATGTTGGGCTGTTGAAAAGGATTGTGGACTGTTTTGTTGGGACCCGAACCGGGTGGCAAAGTCCAAGTTTTAGGGGAGGTGCTGTCAAAATTCCGGTAGAATCCAGGACTTTACTGAAACGTTATTTGGAAACTTACGAGTTAGTGGCTTCTACTATTTTATCTGAATTATTAAGAAAGGGGTGACTTATGCTTTTGAAATAAATTATTACAAAGGAAATTGTGATTTAGTCTTATTTCTTAAGCAAAGTATTACATTTCCCTTGTGAACAAGTTATTTAAATGAAACTTATGCTTTAAGGCTGCTTGAATGTGAAAAGGGTTTATGCCTTTGGATTTGACTTGGGGGTTTTAATTAAAGAAGTTTCAATGGCTTTGAAAGAACCCGAGCGTCTATTGACAAGTCTCATTTTAAAGTGTTTTGGGAAAGGTTTTAAGTAACTCCTTGAGTTCTGAATTTTTGTAAGACTAAAACAATTTCTGAGCAGTTGAAACGCTTTAGAATTTCCTCATGTGGTTGAGCTGATTTTTGTTTAAGTAAAGGAAACGGATTTGAAAAGAGTAATTGACTTTATGACTCTGTATGGCTTAGATCATATTTTGTTACTCAAATCAGGAAGCCAATGTTTTAATGATTTTAAGTGAATTTGAGAAAATGAGTTATATTAATTTCCCCTAAAGAGTTGGGACTCTGCTGAGAAACTTTGTTATAAAATCCCATTGTTGGATGGATGATTTTGAATGTTTCAAAATGAATCTTTAACTTACCATGGTTATGGAAGTTTTGAAAAGAGGATGCCGAGAGTGGCATGGTTTTAAAATGGGAATTTACCTTGAGTAAAAGTGGCTTATGAGCCTGAGATGATTTGAGAAATGAGATCTTTAAAGCCAAGGCTGAAAAGAGTTGAAACTTGATTTCAAAGTGAAATAATTTGGGAAAAAGTGATTTATGGCTTAAATGCCGATTTTATGAATTGATGATGTTGAATGTGGAAGTGCTGTTTTGTTGTGAGTCGGAATGGCTGTGATTGATTATAAATATTGGTTGGTTCTGGATTGAACCGTGAGCCGAAATGGCTGTGTATGATATGAATATTGGCTGGTTCTGGACTGAACCGTGAGCCGGATGGCTGAGATGGATGTTGATCCACGGATGAGATTGAATGCATGTATATGCTGAATCATTGATAAATGTGAATGTTACACTTCCACTATCGGAGATAAGAGTTTCCCTGGGAGAAAGTAGTGGCTAGCCACCACATGCTCCAGATTGAAACTCGAGTGGCCGGGCACGGTGAAAGTCCCGGATGAGCTCACCGCCATAAATATTCATCAGTGAGGGTGATGGATATGGATCATGATTATGATCAAGTTTATATTGTGTATAACTCGAGTTGGGGAGACAGGACAGAGGGACAGTCCAATGGTTAGCTACTAGGACTTGTCAGGTTGGCTCTATAACCGACAAATGATATCATCAGCCACTAGGAACAGGCATGCATCATATGCATTTATGTGACATTGTTTGGGTGTGCATATTGTACTTGGTTTGCCTTTGTGACTATTTGAGATTATCTGCTACTTGCTCTACTTGCTGTAACTGTTTGTTTGTGCTTGAACCTCCTATCTGTGTTTGCAACTGGGACTCTGTTGGATTGTGGTGATTGGTTGTTGTTGGATTATTTGGGCCTAGGGCCGTGGTTGAAATGAGATGGACCAATGGTTGGTTTCGGTTTTGTGTTTCTGATTTGGAATAATATGAAAGGCTATTTTTGGTTTAGCATAGATAAACCTTTTGAAAGGCTTTCGAAATATTGTTTTAAATGAACAATTTCCTCTTTCAGAAAAGGATTTCAGATTTTCTCTTTTACTGTAAACCGTTATTTTTGAAAAGAGGCATAAGTCAGTTATTAATCACTGGTACGGTTTATCTTCACGTATCCTATTACAGTAATTCCCAAAAACCATCTACTGAGAACCCTTTCGAGGATGATGTTCTCACCCCCTACATTTTTCCCCTTTCAGGATATGGATGCAGAAGTCACGAAGAGTTTATTTAATTGTTGTGGAAATGCTCTGTGTTGCTTTAGATTATTATTTATTGTACCCTCGCCTTCAACTGGATATATTTTGTCAGAGGGATAGGGATCGTATTGGTTAATGTCTGTAATATTATTTATATATATGTATGTATATATATGGATGTACTCTTTATGAGTTTCTGTAAGTTGTATGGTATGTATGGATGTACGTTGTATAACGAAAGTATTTTTGGGAACGGTATTGCAGTTTAAAGTTTTAAACATGCTCATATTTTAGTATTAAATAATATAAGTGTCGTCGTAATGTCCGAGCTATCAGAGTCGCGCAGCCGGAAGCGTGAGCTTTGGTAGTTAGGGTGTTACAAAAACACAAGGGGACACTAAACTTAAAAGTTTTAAGATAAAAATAGAAACAAGACTCAAGAACACTTTGAAGACTCACAAGAACACAAAGAACAAAATTTAAAGACTCAAAGAACACAAGAACATGAAACGAACAGCAAACTTAAAATTTTTAGAAAACCAAACCTATATTTTCGAAAAACAGAAGAAAAATAGCAAGAAGACACCAAACTTAAGAACTTGATACAAGATTTAAATAAAGAAAAATTATTTTTGAAATGTTTTTAGAAAGAAAGACTCAAAGGAACACAAATTACCAAGAACATAAGTACAACGCTCTAACCAATTGAACACAGAAAATAAAAATATTTTTGAAAAGCTTTTTAGAATTTTCAAAAAAAATAGAAAAAGAAAAATAAAAATAAAAGACTCAACACGAACACAAACAAAGACTCAAATCAAGAACAAAAATTAAACAAAGAAAGAAAAAATATTTTTGAAAAAGTTTTTAGAATTTTTTGACAATTGAAGAAGAAGAAAACAACATAAAAGACTTAAATAAAATAAAATAAAATAAATTACCTGATCTAAGGAGCAAGACAATCCGTCAGTTTGTCGAAACTCAACAATTGCCGACAACGGTGCCAAAAACTTGGTAGCACGAATTTCCACACCTTCGTGCTGTTGTACCAGCAAGTGCACTGGGTCGTCCAACTAATACCTAAGTGAGTTAGGGTCGATCCCACGAGGATTGTGGTTTGAAGCAAGTAATGGTTATCTTGCAGGTCTTAGTCAGGCAGAATCAGAAGGTTGTTGGGTAAACTTTGAATGATTATATGTCATATATAGAGTTGTAAGAGTAACGTGCGAAAGGGGTAAAACCAATTGGATTAAATAATAGGAATTGAGTTGAGAGTTTGGGGTTGCTTTGTCCTTCTAAATTAACTTTGGTACTACTGCTCTCCTTGCTTGTGAGTGATTTCTTTAATGGCAGGATGTATGTAATTGACACTGGTTTGAGCAGCTGCCAATACTCCTCCGGATCTGAACCCCAGGTTTAGTGTGAATCCATCTCTACTTGAGGGTGAAGCGCGTACAATCCATTTTCTTTTATGATCCTACTCAAAACGCCACAGGCAAGGTCGGATCTTCCGGATCAGAGAATACTGCATCTATAAATTCTAGCCTCTACCACAGAGACCCTAATCTCCCCGGAAAATTGGCTGAGCTGATGTCTCGAGAAGTCCCCAACGAAGTCGTGGATTAGCCATCTGAGAGATGTATATTCAAGCTGTTGGTCGTCCTTGTCCGGTGAAAGACGCATTCTGACCCAAGTAGGTGCGGGTGTTTGCCAGGCACGTTCGTCTTAAGGTGATGAACAGAGCTAATTGGTTAGATCATCCTATTCACCATGATGAAGTACGAATATACATCTTAGAATTATTCAAAGACAGATCGAAGAGAAACAGTAGTACTTTTATCAATTCATAGAACTCAGCAGGGCTCCTCCCCTCAACCTAGGAGGTATAGAAACTCATACTGAAGTGAGAATACAATGTAAAATTTGAAAATAGCATAAAGTTCTGGATGTTGTTCGAATGATCATGTAAAATACACTTTAAATACTAAACAGATGACTAGTAAGGGTAAAACAGTCTATTCTAGTGCTAAAATTCACTTTTGGGACCCACTTGGTGAGTATTTGGGCTGAGTTTTGATGAGATCCACGTTCTATGAGGTCTCTGGGTGTGGAACACCAGCTAGGAGGTCCTCTTTGGGCGTTTGTATATTGGTCTCTACTCTTTTGGACGCTGGACACTTGGAAGGGGGCAGGAAGCTGGCATTGGACGCTAGTTTTGGGCCTTCTAATCCAAAGCAAAGTATGAACCATTATATATTATTGAAAGCTCTGGAAATCAGCTTTCCATAGCCATTGAGAGCGCTTCATTTGGACTTCTGTAGCTCCAGAAAAGCCCTTCCGAATGCAGGTAGGTCAGATCTGGACAACATCTGGAGTGCTTTATCTATCTCTAAATCAGACTTTTGCTCCAACTCCTCAATTTCAGCCAAAAAATACCTGAAATTGTATAAAAATACAAAAACTCATAGTAGAATCTAAAAATGTGAATTTAACACTAAAACCTATAAAAACTTAATAAAAACTAAATAAAAACTACAAAAAACTATATGAAAATGATGTCAAAAAGCATATAAAATATCCGCTCAACAAAATCAAAGGTGGGAGGAGCCTCAATCATATGAACAATCTTCATGGCAACAACCTCCTCTAGAATACTATGAGCATAATCCATCCCATAATGCATACCAATCCAATGGTTATGGTGGATCTCCTTGTGGTTATCAACCACAACCACCATATGCCTATGAACTCCCTCCTCAATATAGCCTTCAACCACCATACTCACAAACCCCATACCACTAAATACTTATATATGATCCTAGCCTATATCCACCATACAACAACTATATGAGCCATATGAACCATACATTTATAAAAATACTATTTAATTATCAATTTAAAATTTATTTTCAAATAAATATTCTAATTTAATATTAGAGATAATTAAACTAATTTTCTTTTATTCATAAAATAAGATTCAAAATCTAAATATTCAAATTATAATAAATCATAAATAAATTTTTTATTTAATTTTATAAAAACACAAGGTCTTACAACTAATCCACTAAAAAATGACAGGAGAGAAAGTTAGAATGGAAAGGCTTATCCCTGAAGATATATGCAACATTGCTCAAAGTTTGGACACAAGAATAAAACTCGGATTTCCAAGCCTTATCTACTGTTTCTATGAATCTGTGGGGGTGTCATTGAACATGACATCCCTATTCCAATAGAGCAGTCAATCTCTATGGCAGTGATGGAGAGAGTAAGAAGAAGGCTCCATGGAAAAGCTCAAAGAGATGAGACTGAAGATAACCTCCTCCACGTCTTGCACCTGAACCTCAAGCAGGATCAAGCAAAATCCAAGCACAAGAGATTTACATACAGCAGTTCTATAGAGAATTCCAATAATTTCAATTGGAAACAACTCAAAGGTTACATTATTTTTATGATGCTGCTCACATGTCAGACCCACAAAATGTTTCACCATTTGCCATGATCAATCCAATCTAGGAGCAAAGGAGACGAGAAGAGGAGGTTTATAATAAGAGAAGACAAGAAAAAGAGAGACAAGAGCTTTGGAGTACGAGAAGAACAAAAGAAAGCCTAGCCAAAGAAGAAGAGGAAGAAGAGAACGATGATGAGGAGGATTGAAAAGTGATAACTTTATTGTTCTAGTGGTTATTTTTTCTTTTACATAACGTTTTCTTTGTGTTTTCTATTTCCCTTTTCTGTTTTTCCTTTTTTGTTTAGCCTTAGTTTGTTTAATTTCTGTGTGCTTATTTTTTAGCAATTTGTATGTCAGAGAACATCTGAGTGACATTAATTGAAGAAAAATAAAAATAAAAGATTAAATAAGAAAAGGTGGGTCATGTGAAAGAATGTGATTACATGATTGGCTAATGTGTACAAAACCTGCAGAAAGAGAAAGATAGAATATTTAGGGAACAAAATCTAGAAAAATATTATGTCTCTGAGCACCAATGTCTAGGATCCAGTTATGTGCTTGTGGTGTTGTTGTGTCAAATAGAGGCTTGGTTTAGTAAATCCGAGAGGTGCTTCATCACCCGCTACCTTGAGCCAATTGGGTTGGGAGTATTGATTGAAAACCTATATTAAAGAGTTACCTTGAGACAAAATATTTAGAGTCCAGAGGCTCTACACACCTTGTCTGGAATATATAAAATTCAAAAGATTTTTCCTAGTTATTGCTTGTGGTGTTGTAGTATCAAGGAGAGGTTTGGTAAGTAAATTCGTGGGGTTCTTCATCACCTGGTACCTTAAACTAACTGGTTCGAGAGTATCGATTGAAAACCTACACTAAAGATTTGTCTTAAGACAACATTTTAGAGTTAAAGTACAAATATCTTCCCAAAATTAAGAAAAAGTGATGAATATTTTAAAACAGAAAGCTGCTTTCAAGGTTGAGAAACTATAAAAAAATATACCTATAATATCATCCGGATTAGATTTTTGAAAATTCATATTTATTGTTTGCAAGATTCATGAGAATAATGCAAGTCCACATGTAATAACATAAATCATTATAACTCCACTATAAACTTAATATCTGAATAGATTTTATTTAATAAATCTTCAATTCTTATCACTAAGATAACTTCTATACATTCTTCTGTTTATTTGGGTACAAGCAAAGTTTTAAGTTTGGTGCTGTGATAGATACTTTGGCATCTTTAGTGAATTTTTGCATATCTTTTTAGTAGTTTTCTTATGCTTAATTAGAGATTTCATTGCTATTCTATGTCATTTGGAGTTGTTTTAGACTTGTTGTGTGTTCATAATTATTATTTAAAGGATTTAGGTGAAGGAAAACAATCAGGGAGATGGATGCCTAGCACCTATACATGGGCACCCAACGTCCAAGGACCTTAAACGAGTAGGTACCCAGAAAGAAAACTAGGATGGGAGCCCAGCGCCCAGTAGAAGAGGCATCCAACGCCAGTGACTTTTTCAGTCCCAGGGACTCAACGTCAAGAACCCAACCTTGGCACCTAGCTCCTTCGAAGAAAAATAAGACTAACGCACAATGTTCAAGCTCAAAAACACAACAAAGCCCTGGTTCCTAGTGCTAGATGCTATTGCTAAGCACCCAAGAAGCTTAAAGGAGTGAGCACCCAATGCCAACACCTAGCGCTCAACGCCCATGCTGAAATCTAAGGCCCAGTAATTCTATCAAGACCATTTGATTCGGCCTGCACACTCAAGATTTGAATGCAGTTTGTTTTTGTTATTGTTAGAGAAGATAAGATTAGTTCTTATTTAAGTTTAAGATATTATTAGGTATATCTTATCCTTCTAGATAAGATAAGATTAGGATTAGTTTACATTTGAAATTTAGGTTAGAGTTTAGGTATAAATAAGTTAGAGATGAGCGATCATCCGGCATCTAACATTTATTAGCATATTTCGTCTTTTATTTTTTTTCCTCCATGAGTCACTAATTCTTCTTTGGTAGGGTTAGGGGTTCTATTTAGTTTTACGGATTGGTAATTGATTGTTTCTTTTATTTTGATTAATACATTGATACTTCTCCAAAAATTGAGTTTTATTTTTATTCTTAATTATTAGAAGTATTAGAAAATATTATAAATCTGTCTTGGATTCCTTTATTATCTTAGGAAAGCTACTATTGGGGTTACTTGAAACTTATTCTCATAACTTTCCAATTGACTAGGAATAGCTTTGAAAACTATGTGACTTTAAATTAGAACTGTGTTTAACCTCTTCTTGCCAACTAATTGAGCAAGGAATTGGCGATTAGGTGGTATAAAGAGAAATTGAATTGTCAATGGATTGTGGTTTGATTATACATGATTTGTCATAAAAATATCTTTGCATAAATCAAGGTAATCAACATGATTATTTCTTTGTCTAAAAACCAAACATCTTTGAAATCTTACCATCTCCATCCATTATCTGTTTCTCTCATTCATAAGCTTTGCATGCATCACTATTACGTCCAGTTCCTATTTCCTACAAAAAGTTTCATCAATCTAATTAGAAGTTCAACTAAACACTGTTTTGCTCAATCCTTTAGTTCTTGTAGAAATGATACCCACTCACCGTAGTATTACTTGTGAGATAACTAGCCATTGAGTTAAATTCTTATGGAAATTAATCCTTCATAACTCAGTTAAATTCTCAAAATTTTGAGGGTTTACAACAATTGTCGTCATGCATTAAGTCCTACATTATTATCAGTAACTAGCCATCATTGTCGTCTACCTTAGCCATTGGCCATTGCCACCGGCCCACCGCTGGAGCTCCAAATTTGGCCCTTGTCAAGCTGGTGAACTAATTCAAGTCTGTTAGTCTAATGCTTATTCCTCTAGATAAGTGGTTGTGCCATCAAATTTGATCATGATGTTGATACAACAATTGGATCCACTAGTGAAGTAGCAAAGATGACGGGGATATATGGGTTAAGGCACTTATCATGGCCACCGAGCTTGATAAATTTGAAGGATCCCTTCGGCAAATTTGTGAGACCATATTTGCATTGCTCTCGAACATGTTCTGTATTTTTTTTTGTTACTCACGGTATCTCTCAATTCGATAGGCTAAGAATTAATCTGTCACGAATCCGAGCCCTATTTAAGAATTTGTTACTGATTAATGGGTTGCTGCATAGACAAGGCGGGATTCAAAATTTGGAACTCCCGATGCTTGCTTAAATAAACGAGTGAGATGACTATTCAGCCAACCCAAATTAGTTCATATATGTTGTATATTATATTGGAGTTATTGATGATCAATTATTTTGGGTAGTTTTAAATATTTCATTATTTAGAATTTTGGATGTTTGATGAGCGGATATTTTATACGCTTTTTGGCATCACTTTCATATAGGTTTTAGGTTTTTATAGGTTTTAGTGTTAAAATCACATTTTTGGATTCTACTATGAGTTTTTGTGCTTTTGTACAATTTTAGATATTTTCTGGCTGAAATTGAGGAGCTGGAGCAGAAGTCTGATTCAGAGACAAAGAAAGCACTGCAGATGCTGTCCAAATCTGACCTGCTTGCATTCAGAAGAGCTTTTCTAGAGCTACATATGTTCAAATGGAGCACTCTCAATGGCTATGAAAAGCTGACTTCCAGAGCTTTCCAGCAATATATAATAGTTTATACTTTGCTTCGAATTAGAAGGCCCAAAACTAGCATCCAACGTCAGCTTCCTGCCCCCTTCCAGGTGTCCAGCGCCCAAAGAGCAGAGCCCAGTGTCCAAAGGCCCAGAGAGGACCCGCTAGCTGGCATTCCATGCCCAAGGAGCCTCATAGCATGTGGATCTCATTAAAACTCAGCCCAAACACACACCAAGTGGGCCTCAGAAGTGAATTTTAGCACTAAATAGACTATTATACCCTTACTAGTCATCTGTTTAGTATTTAAAGTGTATTTTACATAATCATTCAAACATATCATACACCATTCAGCTCTATTTTCATTTTACTTTGTTTTTACTTTTAGTATGAGTTTCTAAACCTCCTAAGTTGAGGGGAGGAGCCGTGCTGAGTCCTATGAATTAATAAAAGTATTATTGTTTCTCTTTGATCCGTGTTTGATTACTTCTAAGATGTATATTCGTTCTTCATCACTATTAATGCGTTGAAATGGCATAAGGTTTTCACATTCTATATGGGTTCAGAGTGCGTCTTTCATCGGACAATGATGAACCACCAGCTAGAATATACGTCTCTTAGACGGCTAATCCACGACTTCGTTGGGGACTTCTTGAGACATCATTTTAGCCGATTTCTGGGGAGATTAGGGTCTCTATGGTAGAGGCTAGAACCAAAGGTGCAGAATTCCTCCGATTCAGAAGATTCGACCTTTTCTGTGACGTTTTGAGTAGGATTATCAAGGAGAATAAACTGCAGAAGCTTCACCCTCAATCAGAATGGATCCGCACTAAACTTGTGGTTCAGATCTAGAGGAGTATTGGCAGTTGCTCAAATCAGTGTCAATCACATACAGCCTGCCATTGAAGATATCACTCAAAAGTAAAGGAAGCAGTAATACCAGAGTTAATTCAGAAGGACAAAGCAACTCCAACTCTCAACTCTATTCCCAGCATATAATTCCTAATAGCTAATCCAATTGGTTTTACCCCTTTCAAAATTTATGACATTTAATCAATCAACATACAATCAACGAACTTCTGATTCTGTCTGACTATGACATGCGAGACAACCATAGCTTGATTCAAGCTACAATCCTCGTGGGATCGACCCTGACTCGCTCAGGTATTACTTGAACGACCCAGTTCACTTGCTAGTTCGGTTGTATGGAGCGTGGGGATTCGTGTACCAATGTTCGATTATAAAAAAAATTTATGTTCATAGTTTTTTATTGTTTTACAAGTTCCAATATAAATATTTGATTTTTTTAATGTTTTTTTATATAGGATTTTGGATGTTCTTTTGAATAATTTGAAGATTATTAATTTTGTGTTAATATTAAAATTTTTAATTCAAAATTTATATTTTAATTTTAATTTTTTTAA
>NC_029791.2:51306872-51312132 GCF_000816755.2 Arachis ipaensis
AGTAGTGGTGAGGGTGAGGTATGTATTGGCCGGAAGAAGAAAGGTGAGAAGAAAAAGTGCGAACATGAGAGCAAAAATTAAATTTTTAAAATTTTGGCTAATGTTAATTACCAAAATATTAGTTTCCTAGTTGAACTATAAATGTTATATCAGATTTTTTCCAATATAAAATAAAAAATAATTAATTCCTAAAACAAGAGATTTTAACTTTATTTTCGAAAATACATTTTTTTGGTAATTAGGGTAAGTTCGCCGCACCCCCGGCAAACTCTATAATTTATATAGAGTTCGCCACCCCCTTCGGCGAACTCTATGTTACGTTTCCAAAATAAAAGCATGACTGTTGGAGAGCGGATTAGATAGCCACAATTTTAATGTCCACTTTCATTCTCATTGTTTGACATTTTTCTCTACAATGTCAAGAAATTCATTGTTATCCATTCATTACGATGGTGAAATAGTGTATGATAAAGAAGGTTCTATCAAAGAAGGTTCTATCATTTTTTGATCGGGACAACCGATAATTACCTATATGACACTGGAAGTCAATAGTTTAGAAGAGTTGAAGAATTTGATATTGCATTCCGCCAGGTAGCAAGAGACAAAACGGGTGAAAAAAATTTACTACAGGTATCCGACCGAAGTAGATGATAGTTTGTTTGATAAAAGGTATATTACAGTTGTATTTTCTCTGTTGCTAGTATATTTATCAGACCACGATTGTGAGAAATATTTCTATTATTTTGAATTAGGTATCGTCTACGTGACGACGAGGATGTACGACTTATAAGGTCGTGGCATAACCGATGGACAAATGTTCATCTGTTAGAATTATTCGTGTTTCTCGTTTGAGTTGGGTGGTCGAGGATCATCTGTAGATACAGTCGACGATAGTCCGGTGAGTGGAGCTGTTAGACAAACTATCAGAAGGACAATGGTGGATCTAAATATGCCACCTGAAGGGAGTAAAGAAGGGTCTAAAGTTGAAGTTCGGAATGTTGACGTGATGGACTACAGTGTTGCAAGTCATGATGGTTCTACTATCTGGGATCCGATGATGGATCAGTATGAAGTTAACCCCGATGATGGCCACACGTCTCCAGGTCCTCTAGTAGTGGGAGCCACCTGATGTGCACCCGTGAGTCAGATGCATCTGGGAATAGGATACCCCTATCGGCTACATGATGTACCCTCTCGTGTACCTCATCAGGCACTCCTCTTGGCATCCTGTTCCAGCTCTCGGCAAACCGTGTTATGGAACCAAGTGAGCTTCACAGTCCACTTGGTCTGTGACTGTCTATCATTTGGGCCGGGAATAACACCCAGCAGCTGCTAACAAAAGTCCTTAATAGTCCATTCCTAATGGTACTGCTCCCAACCACCTATGCATCCACTCACAGGATCTATCACCGTTGATCCTCAGCCCCAACTGATAGGCTACGTCGTGCAGGGTGTAGTGATAGTCTTCTCCCAGCATAGTAGATGAAATGTATGCGACTCAGGCCTCCACCTCTCTATCAACGCCGAGGCAAGTGGTCAGTCGTGCTCAAACTCAACCATATAGGCCACATACTCAAACCCGACTCGTCTTAGATATGGCCTAATCTGCTCCGGTAGACGTGTCATCAAATTTCACCTAGTGCGTAAGATCCGAGGCACCTACCAAACGAAAACATAAAATTAAAAACAAAATTCAAGAACACCTAAAATAACAACTTAACTGTTTATTAATTACAATGAAATAAACAAAAATAATAAAAGCGTGCCACTCGATCAAGTCTGCCAGCAATGTGCTCAGCCTGTTTTAATATGTAGAGCGTCTCCTCGTAGCCTAATAATTGTTGCTCCATTTAACCACACTCTATTGAAATCAAACAACATATACTGAACTCGGTTCCTTTCACATCAACTAAATACTGAAAATAACGTATTCGAAACTTACTAACTAAAATTTACCCCAACTTGATGACTCCATCAGCTAACACCCTAAACAACCTTAATCAATAACTAACTAAATCCTAAATTTTACTTATCATGTTTTTTCTATTATTACTTAACCTAACTAATTATTCCACTAATTACCTTGCAATTCACGACTTAAACTAATTATTCTGAGTAACCTAACTAACAATTGACTAACTACTTATACTAATTAACATGTTATAAACAATATACAATCACTGTACTAAAAAACAATAACATCCAAATTTTAACTAACACGTTATAAAATCTAACTAACATGTAAACATTAACTCTAACTAACATATAACTACTAACTAGTAACTTTAACTAATATATAAACAGTTACTCTAACTACCTTGAAAAAAAGTCATTCTAACTAATGTACTAACCAGAAACGGAGGATGTCGTGAATAACAAACTTCACGCACACCAAAAGACAGAGAGCAGGAACAAAGTAATTTTGGAGAAGAGATGGGGAAAGAAACGGACAAATGAGGATAGACCACCTGACTTTTATAGTGTGCCGAACTCAACTTAGAATTCACCGGAAATGTGGCAAAGTTAAAATTTCTTGTTTTAGGAATTAATTATTTTTTTATTTTATATTAGAAAAAAAATCCATGTTATATCTGTTGTATAATATGTTTCACTTTGATCATTTATGTTACACAGTAAATCAAACAACAACAACAACAAAGCCTTGTCCCACTAAGTGGGGTCGGCTACATGAATCAAACGATGCCATTGTGCTCTGTCATGTATCATGTCTACAGAGAGACCGTTTACATGTAGGTCTCGTTTGACCACCTCATGGATAGTCTTCTTAGGTCTTCCTCTGCCTTTCGCCCTTTGTCCATCTTCCATCTCATCCACCCTCCTGACTGGATGTTCTATCGGTCTTCTTCTCACTTGTCCAAACCACCTGAGACGCGATTCAACCATCTTTTCCACAATGGGTGCTACTCCAACTCTCTCCCTTATATCTTCATTCCTTATTTTATCCAATCGCGTATGACCACTCATCCATCTCAACATCTTCATCTCTACCACACTCAGCTTATGTTCGTGCTCCCCTTTAGCCGCCCAACACTCTGTACCATACAGCATAGCCGGTCTTATAGTGGTGCGATAGAATTTACCTTTAAGTTTTAAAGGCACTTTTTTGTCGCATATAAAACCAGATGCACTCCGCCATTTTGACCAACCTGCTTGGATCCTATGATTTACATCCTGTTCAATCTCTCCATTGTCCTGTATGATGCACCCAAGATACTTAAAACTTTTAACTTTTCGTAGGGTGTTTTCTCCAATCTTCACCTCTATATTGGGGTTTTCCCTTCCCAGACTGAACTTACATTCCATATATTCCGTCTTGCTACGGCTTATGCGCAGACCATACACTTCTAGAGCTTCTCTCCATAACTCCAACTTCTTATTTAGGTCTTCCCTTGACTTTCCCATAAGGACGATATCATCGGCAAAAAGCATGCACCATGGCACAGGCTCTTGGATGTGCTCTGTGAGTACTTCCAAGACTAATGTGAAAAGGTATGGAGTTAAGGATGATCCTTGGTGTAATCCTATACCAATAGAGAATTCCTCTGTCACACCACCTTGAGTCTTCACACTAGTTGTGGCCCCAACATACATGTCTTTAATTGCCCGAATATATACGATCCTTACTCTCCTCTTTTCTAAAACCTTCCATAAGACCTCCCTTGGTACCCTATCATATGCTTTTTCTAAATCAATAAACACCATATGTAGATCCCTTTTATTACTACGATACCTCTCCATCATCCTTCTTAATAGGTATATCGCTTCAGTGGTAGATCTGCCTGGCATAAATCCAAATTGGTTCTCTGTTACTTGTGTCTCTTTTCTCAACCTCCGTTCTATCACCCTTTCCCACAACTTCATAGTATGACTCATAAGCTTAATCCCTCTATAGTTTCCGCAACTTTGTATATCCCCCTTATTCTTGTAGATAGGTACCAATGTGCTCTTTCTCCACTCATCAGGCATCTTCTTTGACCTTAAAATCTCATTAAAAAGCATGGTTCAGTTGATGCCTTTTTCTCCAAGACCCTTCCAAACCTCAATCGGGATATTATCAGGTCCTATTGCCTTGCCATTTTTCATCTGCTTTAGAGCCTCTTTTACCTCGAAGTCTTGAATCTTTCGATAGTAGTCAAAGTTTTGATCTTCTTTCCTTGTGCATAATTGACCAAGGCTCGGAAGAGTCTTCTGTCCCTCATTAAATAACTCGTAGAAGTAACTCTTCCACCTTTCATTAATCTTCTCCTCTTGAGCCAACACCTCTCCATCCTTATCCTTTATGCACTTAACCTGATCCAAATCTCTCGTTCTTCTTTCCCGGCTCTTTGCGATTCTATATATATACCTTTTTCTCCTTCTTTCGTGCCCAAAGACCAGTAGAGACCCTCATATGCTCTTGTTCTTGCTTCACTTATAGCCACTTTTGTCTCTTTCTTAGCCGCCTTCTATTTTTCCTAGTTATCTGCATTGCGGCATAAAGACCACTCTTTAAAGCATTCCCTTTTTATCTTTATCTTTTCTTGTATGCTCGCATTCCACCACCAGGACTCCTTGTCTCTTGGTCCTATTCCTTTAGATTTACCAAAACTTTCTTTTGCTGTTCTTCTAATAACTTCTTCCATCTCCCTCCACATCTCTTCCGCGCTTCCATTTCCATCCCACTTTGCCTCTTCTCCTACCCGTCTTAGGAAGCTTCTTTGTTCCTCACCTTTCATCCGCCACCACCTCGTCCTTGGGTTCTTCGTATGATGTCTTTTCCTCAACTTTTGCTCGACGCGAAAATCCATGACACTAGTTATCTGCATTGCGGCATAAAGACCCCTCTTTAAAGCATTCCCTTTTTATCTTTATCTTTTCTTGTATGCTCGCATTCCACCACCAGGACTCCTTGTCTCTTGGTCCTATTCCTTTAGATTTACCAAAACTTTCTTTTGCTGTTCTTCTAATAACTTCTTCCATCTCCCTCCACATCTCTTCCGCGCTTCCATTTCCATCCCACTTTGCCTCTTCTCCTACCCGTCTTAGGAAGCTTCTTTGTTCCTCACCTTTCATCCGCCACCACCTCGTCCTTGGGTTCTTCGTATGATGTCTTTTCCTCAACTTTTGCTCGACGCGAAAATCCATGACAAGCACCCTATGTTGTGTTGTCAAACTCTCTCCCAGGATAATTTTACAGTTAATGCAAAATTTCCGATCGACTATCCTCAACAAGAAGAAGTCGATTTGAGAGCTTGTCATG